>NC_141600.1:40901956-41135310 GCF_047967505.1 Dipteris shenzhenensis | reverse complement strand
GTTAAACTCTTGCTAAAGCCTACAACCCCCAATGAAGGCGAAAGCCTTCATTACCTCAACAAAGATGATTTACGTTCCTTTTACACATGCATGCCCTTTGTTTGCGTACACAAAAAGCCTCGGAAACCCTGCAAACATAGAATACCCAGCTCTTTCTATGAAAGCAGTAGGAAAGAGCTAACATTGGCGCCACTATCGGGGAGACTAGCATCTCAAGTAGTGAGTAAACATACGTAGGTATGTGTAAAAAACAAACTACTTTGAACTTTCACGAACATAACACTCAAGGGCAAGGAGAGTATCACACACTTTCATTCCATACTCTCATAGTGCCCCGCAGTGCTGCCTTGCCCCACCCCCCTCTCCTCGCACCCCTCTCCCTCGCCCCCCACCTCTTCCCCCCTGCCCCCCTCTCCCTCTCACCCTCCCTCTCCACCCCCCGCCCCCTCTCCCATCACCCCCGCCCCCCTCTCCTTCTCCCCCCTCGTCCTCCCCCCCTTGTGCAAAACCCCCCCACCCCCCCCACGCCGCCGCGAGTGACACCCTCCCACAGTCCCCCCCCCCCCAAAAAAAAAAAAAAAAATCTAACCTAAAGCTAACCCTAGGGTTAAGTTAACCTTAGTTAGGTTAGTATTAACTATAGCTAGGTTAGGTTAGGTTAGTGTTATGTTAGTTTAACCTTGGGTTAGCTTTAACTGCAATTAGGTTGGTTAGTTAAACTAGGCTAGGTTCGGTTATTTTTCACCTAGATTAGTAGTAAACTACGTTAGGTTAGTTTTAACCTTAGCTCAGGTAGTATAACTTAGTTAGTTACCCTAACTAGGTTAGTTGAACTAATTGTGGTCAGTTTAACCCTAACTAATTAGGCATCTAACTAGACCAATAGGTTAGTTCGTCTAACTAGATCAACTTGGTTTCACCCCTCGGTTGGACTTAAAGTCCATTCACACCACCATTAGGACTCCCCCCCCAACGCAAAATTTACCCCTACTTTAAACCCCTCGAAACTCATCCGTTTGGGACCCAAACTAAACCCTGTTTGAACCCAGATTTCACACACAAAAACACCACACTATGGGTATTTTTCCAACCCATTGCACACCATTTCGGCATCCCTAGCACTCGTTCATTCGTGCCCCTGTGTGGGTCTCGTTTCACACAAATTCGATCATATCGTCACGCTGTGACCTCTGATTAACAATCCGTCTACCTTGACACATTTCCCTACACACGTAGGACAATCTTATGCACATTATTAACATGACGGTCCCTACACACACTAACACCACTCTAACTCTCCTAACAAAGCTACATCCACACCTGCACTTGGGGCAGTGACACCCTTGGCAAATCACGCACAATCTGCATGCAGCTACGTTCTGACCAATGCCTTTGACTCCAACACTCACCACATCCACATATAACTCCACTGCAACAACCACTCCCACTAATCCTCTACCCCGAATCCCCCCCTGAGATTCAACAACTCCCTTTAACTCCTCCACGCCCCAACATGGCTGGATGCTGTCATGACCATGATGGGGATATCGAGCTTGATGCAGAGGCTAATAACTTCTTCCATCGAAGAAATAACAACAATCAAGGCCGACACCCCTTGGGAAAATTGGAACTTCCCAAATATAATGGTAGGGGAGTCCCAACCTACTTCCTCCAACATTTTGATGCTACATGCCGCACAGGTGGAGATCAATCCCATGATACCAAGGTGGCTTGGTTTCCAATGGCCTTAACTCATGAAGCATCAGAATGGTACCTCAACCTTCTCATGGAAGAACGTGCCACATCGGACCTACTTCAAACTGAATTCAAAGGACGCTTTCAAATGGAGAGGCTACAAGATGATCCCGCTCTCCAACTCTGCAAGATCGAACAAGGCCAGAGGGAAGATGTACGCACATACCTGGGAAAGATGAAGAGATTGATCGCCAATGTGACCCACATCTAGATGCAAAGTACCTCACACCATGGTTCATAGCAGCTCTACGAAAAAAAATTCGAAAGGATATGAAAAAGATAAGTAGCTATGAAACATTCAGTGCTGCTCATGCGACAGCCATTGACATCGAGGATGGAATGACATACTCAGCCACTAGCAGTGATGATGACAGATCAAATACATGAGATAAGCACTTGAAAAATGGTAAATCAAGGGGCATTGCCGAAACATCCAATGAAGATTGCCTAGAGGCCATGACCTTGAAGTTGAAAGAAGATATGATGCAGTCCATGGATCAAAAACTCCACTTGTCTCAGCCGCCAACTCAAACATATCCACGGCGAGAAAATGTCTAGTGTCCACACTGCTTGGCAAATCATGAGACAGGCGATAAAGCGAGCGATGAAAACCGAGCGAGGTAAGAAAAGCGAGTAGTGAAAACCAATAGAGTACACTTTATATAGTTAAAGTCATGATTCCAACATGCAATTGAAAACATGATGTTGCATGCCTATCCTATCAAGTAACACATTGAACATGGTCCATCTAAGAAATACATGGTCCATAAACAAATTAAACATTAATTTTTTAACTGGAAGGACATTAAGATAAATAGTGATGTTGTATGTGAAGTCATGCAAAAAGGCAAAAATAATAAAATAAGGCAAGCATTTGCCTTCTTGCAAATGGGAAAATAATAGTCCCATCATCACCAAACCAACAATAGCCCCATATGGCTATATTGTAGCCCAAGTGTTCCTTTATAACTTTGTTCCATGGAGGGATCCCAACTTTCCCCTCCATCTTAAAACTATTTAGGAAGTCAAAAATTCCACCCAAAGTTTTTGCACAACTGCGATCTTATTGGACCTCTATGAAACAAAGGTTTAAAGTTGAAATAGGCTATAACACTATATTAGAGAATTTGAGAATCTCCTAAGTCCCATTGTCAAGTAAGGGGTTAAGATTTGACCATGGCTAAATCACAGCTCCTTATTTAAAAGTGGGACTTGGGAGGATTTCCTAATATAGTGTTAATGGAAGATTCCCCTTTCAAGTAAGGAGTTAAAGATTTGACCATGTGGCCAAATCTAAACCATGTTGGGAATTCCCAAATTAGCTAAAAATTCCCAAATTCTCTAATATATTGTTCTATATCCATTTCGTTCCACCCATCATTTTTGCATTCATAGTGGCCATATAGTATTTACAACCAGAGCCATTCATCCTTCAAAAATTTTCTATCCAATTTATACAAGAGGAAAAAAGGATGCATTATAGAACATTATTTGGATGTTGACATCTGTCCTTCAAGCATGGTGATGGAACTCCATGAAACAAATTTAAGATAAGAAAAAACCTAGAAGTATTGATCACGAACTATTCTATCCATGTGATCTCGAGGCCTGTAGGTGGTTCGAGGATTCAAAAACCCAATGTAAGAGTCAGGCGCACCCCATGATACCAATTGATACCACTCTAACTGAATTGATCTAATGGTTTACATTCATCACATCAAATCCAAGGTCCCACATTCTCTGAATGATCCTATCTAATTGGTGTGCTTAATATATTATAGATATGACAATTGACTTAGTATCTAACAACTAGAAACAAAAAAAGCCAAAAAACATGATCATAGAAGCACTAGAATATCTTATGGAACATGATAATCCATCACCAATAGTCTTTCTTAGTTTCCTTTCAATAATTGAAGATCAAGTTGAAGCAATAAATTGACTTATAATTCAATAACAAACTAAAGCTCAGGTTGAACTTATTGAGCATTCATCATCAATAAAGACGCAACGAACTTGTTTCATCTCTTTGATCCTTTGAAGAGTCTTATCTATTTTTACGATTTCCCTTGCCATTGCTTTTGCATAGCATGGTAGTTCACTACACACACAATATACACCGTAAATATATATGAATGTACAAATAGCACTAAAGTCTATGTGACTATTTGACTATTGAACATTATTGAAGTATTTTTGCGACATATCACATTTAAGAATGCAAGCAATGAGCTCTACACCCAAGCACACCATGCTCCATTCCTACCTTCAAAACAACATGTATGACAAGACGTACTCATCCTAAAGCATTGCATTTGACTTTCTAAAAGAAATTACTTATCATTTGCACTTCATAGTTTGTCACATCTCACATAAGATCACATGGAGTGAGTCTTTAATTAAGTGTGGCATAAGATAATATTTAGATGAGTGCTAGAATTCATGTGTCTTCCTCCAATCAAAAGTATTAAAAACACTAATCACCATAAACAGTCATTACCCCTGACCATGTTAATCACATAACTCTAAAATGTCACTAAATATCACCAAAACAAGCACAAAAAAGTCAAGATAAAAGTAGCTCACTATGAGTCATAAGGGTTTTTGAGAGGCTCAATAGCATTCTCATCACCCTCAATGTCTTGATCAAGAAGTTCCAATCGAGCTCTCTTTGCATTGGCGGTCTGCACAAGTGGCTCCACAACACTACTCACAATGAAAACATCATTATCAAAACAGAATCATGTATGCCGATTTGCCAAGAATGCTCTCATGAGAGGTGCAACACCACATCCTATCTCCATGCACAAGCCACCAGGAGGACATAAAAGGATCAACAGACACTCAATGAAACTAGCAGATTTCTCTAATGCTCCCCGAGCTGTCTTTTGTATGTCACGGAGATAATGAGTCCAGTGGTCACTCATTTGGCAAACATTCAACTTGTCAAAAAGAGGTTTGCTCTCTACATGGAATGTTGGTGGTTTATGGCCCGCACACCTCACAAACACAAGCATGAAGGATCACATCTACAAGATGAAGGAACATATGTCATTGACATTTTATATCTCACACCATACAATGATAAGAAGAAACTTCATGAACCCAACTCACCAACATATCTTCTCCTTCATGTACATTTATGTGACCGTATGGAGGCTTTTCTAGCACAAATACATGACCACCTCCAACCCTTGTGCACGAACATATCATTCCATCCATGTAATACATGGTCCTTCATATACAGATCATACAAAATATAAATTTTGTCAAAGAGCATCCATGCTCTAAGTCTTAAATGGAAGTAAAGCAAAAGAAGGAAGTAAATGGAAGTAAATAGAAGCTTACCTGCCAATGGACAGATGAGGACCAACCACCCATCATCATCCAACATTGCTGCAGCTATAGCTATGCCATACTTCAAGTGATCCTCTATGAGTCTGTTCCATGATGGGATGCCAACATCTCCACAAATCTCAAAACCAGTCAGAAAGTCAAGCAACATAAAGTTTGCAGCCCACTTCACCTTCTTGCCAAATCTCCTATAGTGTGTGTCTTTTTGAGCCACTGCTAAGAAAAACTCATGAGCCTGCATGTAAACACCATTCTTCTCCCCATCAACAAAGTCCAAGCCCATGGCAATATAATCTTTGATGGAACGATTGCAAAGCAATGTGTCTCCTCGACACACGGTGGGATCCATAGGTGATGTACAATGAAAGACATAAGTGATCATCTCTTTCACAACCATCCTACTTCCTGTGATATACAATATCACAAATATAACAATATAACCTTTTCTTGTAGTAATGAAAATGATATAACAATAATTTATTGTATACAGAGCAATCATCTCATGAAAGGAGAAATGATCATACCTTGGTCTTGGCCAATGCCTGATGTTCTTAACAATTGAACAAATTTATTAAAATGATTTAATAAAACCTTCTTCATCCTGGGGTGGAACCTCCTTTGGTGGTGGCACATAAGTTGTAGCCTTTTGACTCCTCTTGTCTTTCTTGCTTGTGGCCTTATCTTCACTTTTCTTGCTTCTAGAATATTGTGAGAAGAGATCTCTCTCTCTTGTCAAAACTTGACCATCGGTGAGGTCAATCCACCAAGGGCAGTTCCCATTAAGACAATGCATGCATGGTTCCTAGGTACATGCAACTTACTGGGTTCCCAATCTCCAACCACCCTTTTTACTGTCTAAGCAAATCATTCAATTTTCCTTCTTGCACCAAGTGGGAGAGATACCTTAAAGACATACAGTTTAATGTTATGTCAAAGTTCTCAGAAAGATAATGCAACATAAACCACCCTTTGCACTGCCTAGGGAGATCTTTCAATTTTCCTTCTTGCACCCAGTGGGAGAGATACCTTAAAGATTGTATGACATACAATTTAATGTTGTGTCAAAATGCTCACAAAGATAATGCAACATAACAAAATAACTCAAAACTATACCTAAAGACCACACGTTGTGCTGCTTGATCAAGCTATGTTGCCTTCCTCTATGCTCCTCCATCTCCTCTTCTCCCACTCTTGAGCTCAGCCTTGCCATCCTTGGATCTCAAGGAAGCAAACATATGCTTTTGGCCCTCCAACTTAATGTCCTCTACATATTGTTGTAGTGTATAAACTTCCAGCAAATCAAGTGGCAAAGTGCACATAAATCCTCCAAAGCCATTGATGATTGGATCTCCACTTTGTCAAGGAATGTCTCCTTTGTTAACCACCTACTTGGAAAGAAATCAACAAACACATCAAAGAAAGAAATCCAATGAAGCACATACCATCATGATAAAATATAGGACATGCATGAAACACTTACCCTCTATACTCATTATATCCTGCAGGCATAAAATACATCTCCCTCATCCTCTTGTTAGCATCGAGAAGTGATAACAACATGAGTCTCTTCTCATTTCTCAACTCCGCATTAGCAAGATACTTTAGCTTAGATAAGGTAACAATAGAATCATGACTTTCAAAGTGCAATGAAAAAACTTTTTCTTCCACACATCACCAAGTTTAGGATCAAGGATGTTGAGCACCTAGGATGGTTCAACATAAGCAAAAAGATAAGATACTTCACATTAAAAGCCATCAATAGCATTCAAGAAAAAGATCCTCACATACCATTCCCATTTTATCCGAGTACTTTTTGTGAATTCTTGTATGCTCTTTGCACTCAGCGTCTGCCCTCCTCTCTTTAGAAACTATCTTTCCCACATGTTCTATTGCTTGCGTAAGGTCTCCAATGTATTCAACCTATGAAATCAAGACCCTTGAGAAATAGTGAATGGATACAATTAAACATGCTAATCTTGCTAAATGGAAACAATGAATACAATGAGAAATGTGAATACAATAAAAATGATCACACCTGAAACACCAAACGTGCAAGATATCCTCTTGTCAAAGGGTACCATTGTTTTTCCCCTTTTGAATCTCTTATCCTTGCTTTCTCAATGACTACACATTGTTCACTAGTCAAAGTACTAAGAAACAAGGTGGCATTACACTCACATATATTGTTTGTGTTAACAAGAGTGTCCCATACACTAGGTTTAATGATAGTATACTCATTCAATCTGCACGAATAGACAAGGTTCAAATAGCATTCTAGTTATTAGTTTCCATATCAAATTGTGCATGGCATCAAAGAAAACATTCTAATGTACTTACGAATTCATTCTTTGCAATCCAACAAGCAATGCAATCTCTGGAGTATGGCGAGGGTCTATCACTATGCACATCACCCTAATGTGTCTTGCCTTAGTCATGTAGGCCTCAAAAATCAATTGCATCCATGCTGTGGTACGATGATTGCCCTCCCATACATAAAACATCTTCTTACACATAAATTGCCACTCTTTCTTACTTGTAAGCTCCTTTTTAAATTCACCTTCAACTTCCCTCCACAATGGTGTCCATGTTTCTCTAACTTCATTTGTGACTTTCGTTTCCTCCCCATTTGAAGTGCAAAGAGAAACAATGAAAGCCCCTTTTTCAGGTAAGTAACCTTCATATTGAAAAGCACTTTTAAGTATTGCCACATCAGACCTCAGACCACGTACACGAGCATATGGAATCATCCTACACAATGGTATTCGTGGACACTCATCAGAGCTAAGGACTTTGCATCTGCCAATGACATCACCTCCTCTTGCCATCTCCACCTCCATTTTTGCAAGATCCACATCTATCTCTTCATCCTCTTGTGGAAGTGACCGCTTAATGTCTTCATCCATATCCTAAATTGCAACACTATCCACTTCAAGAACCTCTCTTTCATTCCCAACATTGTCATGCACAGATCCCTTACTCGAGGGGCACTCTCTTTTCCTCCTTTGTTCCCTTGCACGAGTGGTAAGAGGAGGCTTTTTGTTTTCACAAAGTTTCAAAGCCCTCTTCTTTATCATGATTCCAAGACTGAAATCCACCAACAACAAAAAGCAATCCATGATGAAAAAACAATCAATCCGTTACTTTTCAAGGATTTGCTATATCAAGGTAGGTCAAAAATCACCTTTTTGCCCGAGCCCCAATAAATGGCTCCAAGAGTAAGCATGAGCACAACACTAATATGCCCTCCTAAATTTACACGAGGTACAACCTTTTGCACAGCGTATTAATACGCTGTGCTATAACCTGCAAATTGCCTTGTTTAATGACCTCTGAAATCTTGCCTTCCTCAAGCACAAATATGGAATTGTCACAATGTTTAGAACCGTGTATTAATACGTTGTTCCTTAGCCAACAAATCATTGCCTAAAACACATCATTCTTGCCAACAAATCACCTCAATGGAGAACTGAAAAAGGCAAACTATAAAATATTTGTAGCATGAGACAATGATACAACATTTGAAAAAATGCAAGATTTAAAGGTTTTCCATTGCGTATTAATACGCATTCTCTACCAATGAAAATAATGCATTCAAAGCTTGCCTACAAGCCCTTCATTCCAAACTTGCTATGGTACTAGATTTTATCTCCACGGCTCTAGTCGAGGTGGAGATGACAATTTGATCGAAAAGCATTGTGATCTCTGAGGAAGTGGTTATTCAAACAGGGATTTAATTAAAGATAAAGTGGTAATTCAAACTAAGAGGAAGTGAGAATTCAAACAATGATTCAAGTAGAGGTAGTCATTTCAGCTTACTATAATACCAATTTGGCACCGCGTATTAATACGCGGTTCTCAACCCATGAAAGGGCGAAGAGCGCTTGTAGAGAAGGTAGCCATTTCAACGTACATGAGACCAGTTTAGCACCGCGTATTAATATGCGGTGCTCAAGCCATGAAAGGGCGAAGATGAAAGGGCAAAGAGTGCTTGTAGCGAAGGCAGTCATTTCAGTTTCCATGAGACCAGTTTAGCACTGCGTATTAATACGCGGTGCTCAAGCCATGAAAGGGCTTGGAGTTTCATCCCTTGAGGCTGGAGTCTAGAGGCTTTTTTGGCTGGAGGCTGGAGTGTGGATGGATGCGCAGGAGCGAGCGAGCAGGCAGGAGTCACAAGCGGCCAAGGCAAGAGCGGAGCCATTCTGAGAGCCCCAGAGGCCAAGCCCTGTCTTCAAAATCAGAGAGAAAGGGCTAACAGGATCGTTGGGCTTGGATGTGAATTTGAAGGAAGGGCTGGCAGGAAAGAAAGTCCCAACATGGATAGCGAGGTCTTGGCCATTGCCCAAGGCGATGCCCGAGGAGAGGGGGATGCCTCCCACAGTGAAGGGGAGCTTGGCCCAAAGCAAGGGGCATCGCTCCTCACGAAATTGGAGCGACGATTTCATGTTCGGCAAGCAAGCAGCAGCAAGAAACGACTGAGCCAAAACGATTGGAAAAGCGGTTCTCAAGCTTCGATGCTTGATAACTGGGGAAGACGATTTAAAGGAAGTAGTGATGATACGTATCAAGAAGACCAGCGCCACGCTCAAGCAAGACGACCACCATAAGAAAGCAATATAATGCCTCCAAAAACCTCATTCATCAAGGAAAACGAGTTGCTCTTCCAAAGCTTTTTTCAAGTGTGTGAGGAGGAGGTGACGGAATCTGTTGGATGACAATGGCTGACGATGGAGCGTGAGGAGCACAGGCAAGCAACGCCAAGCAAGTAAAAGAATGGATGATTAGGATTGAGGGGAAGTTATGGCGATGGAGATGTGAGGGGAAGCTATGGTGATGTGAGGGGAAGATCATAGGCTGCGTGAGAAAGATGAAGAAGACCATCAACAACAAGTACCCAAATCAAGCAACACTACATTTCCTCTCATCGGTCAGTCCAGCAGAACACGCAAAAACTTTTCTTCCTCTCTTTGTCGTCATCTTCCTCCTCCTCAAACTCCCCTTCTCTTTGAATCCCCTTTGCCTTGCATCCCGCACCATAGCTCACACCTTTGGGACCCAACTACTCAACTCATCAACACCCACCGTAGAGCACAGACTCTCTGCCCACATCCCTCACATGATGCAATAGATAGACACACTCGCAGACAGACAATTACGAGTCAATTCTTGAGCCTCCCCCATCAGGCAACATCAACAGGGAGACAGACAAATAGCAACCGAGAATCGCTAGTCAGTTTTTGAGCTTCCTCGCCAACCAGAGCATGCACCATCAACAGTGATTTATATCATGCTCGTGAATGCTGATTTGAGGTTCAAGAGCGCCCATTATGCGAGATGGTGAGGAGTCCCCTCTGCCATTTATCATTTGCATCACCTCGTTCCCTAGCAAATGCACTCGTTGCATGAGGTGCTATGCTTGAACGATCTGTGGATTACTATGCTAATTTGTTTGCAGCCCCTCCTCCTTTGCCTGTACATCATGACGAGAAGGTACCTGATGAGAAGGAGAAGAATGCAGAGGAGAAGGAGTGGTTGGTGCTGCTAGTGAGCTCACAAGGCAGGAGTCTTGGCATCAGGATTGAGTCTTGTCGTCAGGAGCAAAGACCCTGGAGTCTAGAGGAGCGAAGATGGAGCAAAGGAAGCTTGAATCAAAGATGCGCAGGATGTTTGAAGCAAAGCTTGAAGCAAAGATGGGGAAGCTTGAGAGCAAACTTTGCCTCTTAGATCCTCGACCCTCACAGAAGCAAAGCTTGAAGCAAAGATGGGGAAGATGGAACAATGGAGAGAAGATGAAACAATGAAGGAGCAATTGACAAATTTTCAGCATCCGTTTTTCAGTGTGATGGGGCGTCAGTTTTATAGTAAAAATGGCAGCTGCTTTGGAGCATGATGGAGCGTCAGATTTTTGGCAGCCGCTCAGTTAGGCAGAACGCTCAGTAATTTTTGTCCAGATAGGCAGAACACTCAGTTTGGCAGAACGCTACTAATGACTCATTCAGCTACAAATAGTTTAGAAGATTATTAGCATGATCGTTAGAAGTTAGCATGATGGATAGTTAGATCCTTAGCATGAAGTTAGAAGATCATAGTTCTGTTGATGGATAGTCACAAGGATAGTTACAAGTAAAAATGAACTTCGAATTTAGCATGATGTTAGAAGTTAACAAGAACTTGGATAGTTAGCATGAAGTTAGCACGAAGAGCATTCATTCAACTCACTATGTGGCTATTCACACTCTCGGGCTTCATAGTCGACATCATCACTTGGTTTCCTCCAAAGTGCCATGAAGAAAAGTGGTAGGTTTCCTCCAAAGTGGCATGAAGAAAAGGAGTGGTGGGCTACCTCCAAAGTGATGGGCAGAGATTCACACAATGAATACGTATCTGATAATGGGCAGGAATACTGGTCCGTTGTTTTGGACTGTTCTCCTGCTAATAAAAATAACGCATCATGTACAACTTCACAGAATAAATTCGTATCCACCAATGGTAATTGGTAGATTTTATCACATTGAAACCTTTGCAATACAATAATAATATCAATTTAAAATTGTAAATTCAAGATTAATACACGTATTCATTCTTGTCACCTTTCTACCTATGGTGAGTGTTCTCCACTTCTTATCACCTTCTACTAGTAGCTTTGCAATTCTCAAAGCTCTCCATTTCTTATCACCTTCTACTAGTAGCTTTGCAATTCTCCAAGGCCTCCCCTTCTTCTCACCTTCTACTAGCTTTGCACTTATGTTCTTCTATCTGAGATAATAAAATGTCACCTCAAACTATTCTACTACAATATCTATAATCTCAAACACTTGTTATTAGATATGATACTGAGTTTTTTGAGGTTGCGTTAACAGAAATTAAGGACCATTTTGCCATTGGAGATCAAGAGATTCAAGTACATCAACACATTGGAATTGAAGATGTTGCTATCTGTCAACCGTTGGTGGATTTGGAAGGGAGAGAGAAAGGCTTCAGATTGGATGGCCGAACCCATCAACATTTCATGGTGGTCATAAGAAACATAGTGTCAAATGCATCATCAACTTCTCTTGAAGAGGTGAGTGTACTTACAATGTTGCAAAGGCTTCCATTGTCTTGCTCTTTACATGTCACCTTTTCAAGTGCATTATCGATGCATGTCATCTAAGAACTTCCAACGAGATATGATGGATATGTTTTGTTTGAGCTACCACCAATAAGTTCAAGCTCTCCTATGAAAGGAATGGAGCAGAGGTGTGATGGGCATATTTGGACAGAGTATATGATAAGCACACAAGAGTTTTTTAGAGGTGGTGTGAGATTTAGTAGATGTGGAGGTTATTTGAGGTATTATAATGTGGATTGTGCTTACAATGAGCGCACTGGTTTAGTAAATGAAACACAATGGAAAGGCAAGCTCAAGAAGACACCTTTGTTGAGATATCCAGCTCCACTCGTGACATGCCAGGGTGACCGTTGTGCATTTATGTCACCGATTTGTTAGCTATAGATGCGGTTGGTACACCGCTCATGAATAATAGCTGGATGATAGCTATCTTTATGTACTCTAGTTAGTGGCTCAGTTAGTATGCCACCTTAGTTAGCTGAGTTTGGTTTGAGACCCACGTATAGGGTTCACCTATTCTTTTGTACTTAGAGTTCTTTTGGCTTTCACAACTAAGAAGAGGAAAACTGTTTTCAGCCTCCACCCTTGTGTATATTCCCCCATTGTGTATGTGAGAATGCTGCAAGTGAGACTCCTTCCTTCTCTCCTACTCTCTTTACATGGTATCAGAGCTCGGTTCATGGTAAGGAGCTCAAGAGCACCAAGTTCGCGGTGTCCTAGTAAGAGGATCAGTGTTGCATTCCTTTTTTTCGAGTTTGGGAGCAAATCTTTGCAGGTAGCATAGCCGGAAAGTGCAAGAGTGCACTGTCTCAGATTGGGATGCCCTTCGCGGTGTGGTGCGGTGTGGTGCAGTGTGGTGAGAGGTCATTTCGGGGCCCGTTTTGGTGGCGGAAGTTTTCCGCAGGCACTCAGAAAAGTGCCCTATTTTTGTTGTGCGACCACTATTCTGTAGGTGGGTGAAAAGTTGTTGCAGAAACTATATCGTATGCCTGTGCACAGAGATATTGGGAGTGACAGAATCATTCTTATTGCTTGTTGATGCATAATCGTCAGATTGGGACGCTCTTTGCAGTGTGGTGCAGTGTGGCAAGAGGTGTGGTGCGGTGTGGCGAGAGGTCATTTCGAGGCCCGTTTTGGTGGCGGAAGTTTTTCGCAGGCACTCAGAAAAGTGCCCTATTTTTGCTGTGCGACCACTGTTCTGCAAGTCGGTGAAAAGTTGTTGCAGAAATTATATCGTATGCCTGTGCATAGAGATATTGGGAGTGACAAAATCATTCTTATTGCTTGTTGATGCATAATCGTCACTAGGAAGTGACTGTGTAGTCAAATACCACTCTCGTCAGTTTTGCAGATTCGCCCTTGTTAGGCAGAAGTTGTGTTTTTTGCAGTGACAGAATATTTTGCAAGGTTCTATAATGGCGCCTGATGCCCTTTCACAGATTGTCAGTGAAAAGCTTGACAAGAACAACTTGCAAGCATGGAAGTTTAGAATGACGAATTTCCTTAAGGGAAAAGGCTATTGGGAGTTCATTACTAGAGCTGAACAAGAACCAGTTATTCCTAATGTTCCCAATCAATAGGAGTTGCAGGCATTTAAAGGTTGGCATGAGAGAGCCATAAAAGTTATGTACTAGCTGTCTATCAATATTTCAGATTCTATGATTATGCATATTCAGGATGCAAGCACGCCGAAGGAGGTGTGGGATACTTTGACAAAAATGTATAGCACAAATACGCAAGCCAGGAAAATGCAGCTCAAGTAGGAGTTGCATAATGTGCAGAGAGAAAATATGAGCATCAATGATTAGCACATGAAGGTGAAGATGATTGTAGATGCACTTACTTCTATTGGGTCGCCAGTGGAAGATGATGATTTAGTTTCTATGACCTTGAATGGTCTAGGAAAGGATTATGCACAATTTTGGACATCCATTATCGTCCGTGAGAATTTTCCTAATTTTGAGGAGTTGATTGCTCTTCTAATTTCTGAAGAGCGGAGAAATGGTGGTGCATCTTCTTTAGGAGGAACTTCAAAAGAAGCTGTCTTCTACTCAAATGCTGGAAGACATAGAGGCTGAGGTAGAGGTAGAGCAGGCTGATTTGAAGGCCGTGGCAGAAAAGGAGGCAGTCAATAGAGCGAGCGAGCCCAAAAAAGTGAGCGACAATTAGTTGAGGTGGTTGGAAAATCAAGCAAGCAAAGAAAGAATCTAAGTTTTTTATAAAATAATTGCTTGAAGTACAAAGTATTCAAAAAGATAGTTATGTGTCACAAAATTTATATTCTGATGCACACAAGTCTTTAGATGGTGCAAAAAGGCATGATATTCATCTAAATCATGCCTTGTCATTTGATTTGATATGTAACATTATGCCATTTATATTTGATAATCAAAAGATGCAGGGATGTTAAAAACTCATCTTTTGAGCCAAAACAAATGTTGACATCTTGCCAAAATATAGGGATGTGAAAATGTCCTCTTTTAGGCCAAAACAGGGAGCACGTAAAATGTCCTCTTTTAAGCCAAAACAGGGAGCACATTAACGTGCTCCCTGTTTTGGCCTAAAAGAGGACATTTTGACATCCCTGTATCTTTTAATTTACAAGTCCAAACGGGGTCCTGTTACATATCAAATCAAATGGCAAGGTGTACTTTAGACGATTATCATGTCTTTGTGCACCATCTACTAAAATTTAATGCACCAAAAAATGAATTTGTGGCCAATTTGCTGCATTGGTAAGATAAGTGGGAGGTAAGAATAAATCATTAGGGAAGGATATTTTTGCAATAATAAAGAAACATGGGTTTTGTTCCAAGAGTGAACAAAGTTAAAAAACCTAAGCATTTACATATGCATGGAATCTAGACTAATCCATGCAAGGAGTCCTTGGAAAGATAATCTCAATTACTCTAGTGGAAAGAGAGAATTTGATTGTAGTAGGGTTTGTCTTTGATACAAACAATGACTTGAAAGTTAAACATACAAACTGTCTCATGGATGATGTGAAATTAGTGTTAATGGCTTTAAAGTTATATGCATGTTTAACCTTCTGGCATTGAGGGAACATATGCACTTTTGAGTAAGTTATTATTTTTTACTACTAAAATGGGGGATTTATAAATCTTTTATTGTTTTTTATTGCTCGCTTTTTTTGGCTTGCTCGCATTTTGTCGCTCGCTTTTTGGTAATCCTCGCAAATCATACAGCAAATGAGTGCCTAGTCCTCAGAGCTAGGATCACTACACAAGCGAATCCACCGCCACGGTTGTGGTGCCATATCTGCATCATCGGTAGCCATGATGAGAATAGTTGCATCTTCAACATGTGCAACAACCCGCCTCGAGATCCACAATACCAAGCAGCACCCATGCTAGTATATAGGCAATCGGCACTTGCACAAGCGCCCCCAGCTCCGAGGCTAAATCCTGTTCCTATTTGGGCACAAGTCCCATAACTACTCAGCAATTCGAATCCATGACCATATCCAAGAGCACCAAATCTAACTCCTCAGGCAGTTCCAATACATCAATTACAAGTCGAGGAAGTAGACTTGCTATTTGATTATGAAGCAAAGTACCTAGTGTACTATGTAGAAGGTGCAGAGGGTCTCATACCCATTTATGCAAATCAAGTATGACCCAACACATTTCGAGCACCAATCAAGTGTTATGGTTGTGGAGAAAATCATTAGATCGTAGAGTGCCCTCATCGTGGTAGCCCAGCTACTTTCCAACCACTCTGTAGAGATTGTGGCATAGGACATCCCTGTATGGATTGTCCCATGAAAAATAAGGTCCGAGAACAAATAGAGGTTAAGCATGATGTCCCCATCGACATCATTGGGGTGGACCATCAAAGTCTGGGTCTGACAAGTGTGAAGTCACAACCTGTCAATGTAATTACACGCCAATAGAAAGAGGCCACCAAGGACCCTAACATTCCAATCCAACCAAAGCGACTTCTGAAAAAGAAAGCACAAGTGCCTCCACCTCTGCCAAGCTCATCCACATCAACTCCTGAGCCTCAAATAAGGGAAGCTCCATACCCAAATGCAGAGGTGGAGAAGGCTCATTTTCAGGTACTTCAACAATGGGTCCAAAATGAACAAGCTCAATTTGAGGCTGAGAAACAAGCTCACGACCCAATCCATGACTTGGCCCCACAAAGTATTAATACTGTACTCGAGCCTTTGTTCCAACAACAGACTCCACAATAGAATGTACTGCCACATCAACTTGAAGGAGCCGCACTCTCTAGCATCCTGAGTTGCCCTGTGTCAATTCCCATCGAAATCCTCTTACGGAATTGTCCCAATCTCTGGGAGAGTTTCAAAGGATGGATTAAACTCGCAAATCCTCCTCCACCTATGAACGACATTGAAGATATCCCTGTGCGGATGGGTGAGAGAGATGACATATGCAACACTACTGTGCCTTTGATCCACAGGGCATATAATGAAGTCCAAGCCATAGTGGATGGTGGAGCAGGTGTCAATGTCCTATCAAAGGAGCTCTACGAAGAATGGGGTCTTCCACAAATACAAAAGGCTAATTTCAACATATGCCTTGCCAATGATTCACAGGCTAAACCCTTGGGAATAGTGAATGGTGTGTCCACAAAGATCGTAGGAGTCCGCTTTTCCCTTCAATTCACAATCTTGGATCTTCCCAAAAATCCTATCAAATCTTACTGGGATGTCCTTGGTTACGGGAAGCATCAGTCGTCCATGATTGGGGAATTAATAGACTAACAATCCAAAATCGAGAGACTGTAGTCAGGGTGAATGTGGGGATAGGAGCTATTAAACCAATTGTTCCTAGAGCATTGGATGACACATCTTCAATGACAATCTCAAGCAAATCAGCTCCCTTGCAACAGCATGCCATAGCAGGTGACTCACAAAGCAATGCCAATAGATGGATACAAACATTGGTGACCATCAACAACTACCATTCATTAGACCCCATCTTCTCACAGATAGATGCTAATGCACTACAGGTCGATCCTCCACCGACACATGAAGAACCAATCGATCTAGAGATGCTATTCTTTATGGCTGACCTCGAATGGGATAATGAACCTGAAGAAGGTACCAATACCAATGATGACTCAGATTTTTCTTGGGACCTTGAAACAGAGGCTGCAAATGCTGAAATTGAAAGTCAAATCTTTGATAATGACTTAGCCATTCTGCATGCCCTAATGGCAATTGAGCTCCCAAAAGTTGAACCTCCGCAATTGAATAATAGTAGAAGATCTTGCAAGAAAGCTGATGGAGGAAATCCCAGAAAAGCGAAGGCCGAGCACTTCATTGAATTTGAACAAGTCCAATCACGGTCTAATTGTACCTTGCAAAATTAGCTCCCTCAAAATCAGAACCACCGCCTCTTGAATGGTCCCTTGAGGGACTGGAAGGAGTATGTGCAGAACCCTTACATGGAAACACCTTACCAGTGGAAAAGTTACCCCACAGTTCCCAACGTAAGAAGTTTCGAAAATATAAGCCACATGTGTGGATGAAGCTATCAAGAGACTTTAGAAAAAGAAAGAAAAAAAGAGCTTAACAAATTAATAACTGCAACTATGCCACCGAGTACACATGACACATGTTAGGCTAGTTCAACCCCATCAGAGGCCGATCTTTGAGATATGCCGGAATGTTTCAAGAATTATACAAGTGGCAGTGTGCCAATAGCAATGCCACGACCACTCAGAGAAGAGGAAGAAAAATTGGTTTTCATTGGGAAACAGCTCCGTCAAGAAGATGACACAAAACTCAAAGAACTCCTAATGGAATACTGTGACTACCTAGCATGGTCATACAAAGAGATGAAAGGAATTTCACCAGAAGTGGCAGTACACATGATACCTATAAGGGAAGGTGCTCACCCTAAGGTGTGTGGACCTTATCGCACAAATCCTAAATATGGCACCATGGTTTACGACGAGCTGGAAAAACTCCTAGATGCCGGATTCATCTACGAGATAGAGCACACTGATTGGGTTTCACCCATTGTCATTGTACCCTTAATAGAAATAGTGTTGGAAAAGGTGGCAGGATCCGAAATATATAGCTTCTTGGATGGCTTCAGTGGCTATAACCAAGTGCAAATTTCTCCTCAAGACCAATCAAAAATAGCATTTGCTACAAAATGGGGTATTTTTGCATATAGAGTCATGCCATTCGACCTTTGTAATGCCCCGGCCACATTCCAGCGAGTCATGTTCACAGCTTTCAAGTCATTTTTGAATAAGTTTTTACAGGTGTTCTTGGATGATTTGAGCATCCATTCAAACAAATAGGACCACTTCAAATGTCTTGAAGAAGTACTAATCAAATGCAGGGAGTATGGCATCTCCCTAAATCCAACAAAATGCCAGTTCATGGTCACCCACGGAGTTGTTTTAGGACACATCGTCTCTCAACATGGGATTGCAACTGACATGGACAGAATCAAAATCATCATGGAATTGCCTCCTCCTACAAATTCCAAAGGTGTATAGGTCTTTATGGGACATGCCGGCTATTATAGAAGATTTATATTGTAGTATGCCATGATAGCTAGACCACTTTACAAATTATTAGTGGAGTTCTTATGGATGGAAGAGTGCAACCAAGCCTTTGAGCTTTTAAAGTGGCGCCTAATCACAGCACCCATCCTTATATCTCCCAATTGGGATATTGATTTTCATGTTCATACTGATGGATCCAAGTATGCAATTGGGAGTGTGCTTTGTCAACCTAGTGAACATAAGAGAAACTACCCCTTCTACTTCACCAGTTGACAACTCAATGATGCAGAGATCAACTATACAACCACAGAAAGAGAGCCCTAGCAATGGTGTATAGTGTAAAGAAATTTTGGCACTATCTACTGGCAAATGATTTTGTCTTCTACACCAACCATCAAGCATTGCTTTACCTTGTGAACCACCCGTGTACCACAAGAAGAATAACTAAATGGCTCCTCTTGCTGTAAGAATTCAACTTCAAAATTGTGGTTCGCAAAGGTGCTCAACACTACATTGCCGATCACATGTCTCCAGTCAAGACAGGAGAAGAAGCCATTGGAGTAGAAGATGACTTACTAGATGCCACACTATTTCAAGTAGATGATGTTCTAGAATGGTGTGGAGACATCATTGGGTACTTGATGGTAGGAAGACCACCCCCTGACATGAAAGCAGTAGATGCCAGAAAATTGATTCTAAAGGCTGCACCCTATCAACTCATTGCAGGACAACTGTACAAGACGAGCAAGGACCAGATATTAAGAAGATGTGTAATGCCTCATGAGATCATGTCAATCTTGAGTGAAGTCCATGAAGGCATTGTAGGAGGACACTTCCAAGGGGAAGCCACAGCAAGAAAAGTTCTCCTTGCAGGCTACTGGTGGCCAACACTGTGGGCAGATGCCTATGAATATGTAAAAGGCTGTGATGTATGCCAATGGACTATTAAACCACAACACAAAGACTTCAATCCCCTAACACTAATTGTTGCACAACAACCATTTGAAAAATGGGGGATTGACTATGTGGGTCCCATACATCCAGTAGCAAAAGGAACACGGGCACGCTACATCATTGTGGCCATTGATTACTTTACAAAATGGGATGAAGCTAAAGCAGTCATAAAGGCAGATGCCAGAAGCACAACAAGATTCTTACATGAAAATGTGATCACCCGATTTGGATGCCCCATTGAAATCGGATAGAGGCACACATTTTTTCAATGAGATAATCCAAGAACTCTTGTCTGGACTCATGGTAATCCATAGAAAAAGCACACCCTACTACCCCCAAGGGAATGGACTAGTAGAATCCACCAACAAAATCATATGCATTATCCTCACTAAGGTAGTAGAACCACAGCGTTCTTATGGGCAGAGAAACCGAATGCAGCCTTATGGGCATATAGAACCACATTCAAGGTCAATACAAGGAACACTCCTTTCCAATTGGTGTATGGCCTTGAAGTTGTGGTCCCACTCAAATTTGTAATACCAAGTCTACGCATCGCAATACAGGAACACATGGGTGACCATGATTCCTTGAAAGAAAGGCTCTATCAGTTGGAAAGGCATACAAAGATAAGACTAGTCGCCTACCATGCCATGACAATAGAAAAACGCCGAAGAAAGGCATGGTTTAATAGAAATCTAAAAGCTAAAGACATCAAGGAAGGCGACTTAGTCTTGTTATACAATGCCAAAGTACACAAGGGGAAACTAAAGTATGTAGGTCAAGGACCATACCGAGTACAAAAGATGAATCCCATCGGAGCTGTGCTACTAGAAACATTGGATGGAGTCCAATTCAACACAACAATAAACGGGAGCCGATTGAAGCGCTACTACATCAACACGCATGCCATCCTCGACAAAAATGAAGATTTGGGAAACCAAGTCTTCCTTAGTTAGGATTAGATTGTATCACGGGCACTCACTTACATATGTACGTCTTTGCACATATAGGTAGCATCAATCGATTTTACCTAGAGCTCAAAAGTGATGAATGAGTTCTAGCTGCCCTATGAAAATCCCAGCAAAAAAGCATGTAGTTAGTCCCTACCTAGCTACTAGGTCACGTGCACTTACAGGCTTTCACTTAGACACATAAATGATTGCATGAATAATTGTACCACACACTTTCATTGCACACTCTCAAAGGATGTATAAAAAAAATATCTCTCCCAGACACACACACAGAAAGGTCATACCGGCATGCCAATCAATCTAATGATCAATGGTACACTGCATGCACATGGATGCAGGTTTAGAAAAGATTGCACCACTAAAGAGGATGTGTAGAAAGAGCTCATTGCCTCAACCACGGGACCCCCTCCAGAGTTCGAAGCCATCTACATCCTCTCAACCATGGAGACCACAGGCATTCGTGGTCCAAAGCGATAGCTCCAAAGAAGATTCAGTGCATGACCAACCAAAACAAATGCCACCCCAGTCACAACCGGGCTACACAAGCATTAACAAGGCCCAATCACTGGAACTTGTCTGGCCACCCACATCGACTTATGCTCTTTTCCAGGAAGCAACATCTTACTAAGAGCAACAGGGTCTAGGCAGTTTGCATGAGAGCCTCAAATCCTTGGAGGACAGTCCTACCCTGTTCATCTACATCAAGGACTTTCTCCATTCTTACTACTCCAGCAATGCAAAGGATGGCAAGTACAGTACAATCACTATACAGCAGAGCCCACTCAACATTATCCTCGATAGTACAGTCATTCAAAGGGCTTTCTCACTGCCACAACAAGGTGGCAAATACCCTAAACAGTCTACTGATGCAAAGTTTATCGAAGTACAGTCTCTCCTCACCAAGGGCACACTGATCCATAGAGGTGGCATATTGCTTCACACAATCCTTGACGATCGCCTCAAGGAAGCAACACAATTCCTATCCACAATCCTAGGAATTAAGTAGGGCAAAGATCGCTCCCTTCCACTCCGCACATTTGTTTTGCTAAGTAGGAAGCTAAAACAAAATTGGGTCTAGCACTTCATCATTTTCTTTACCAAAAAACTCGATGGTTCTTCAGGCCAAAAATGTAAAATTCCACACTTATTGGCTATAATCATCAAAAAAGAACTACAAGAAAGAGAAATGACTCTGCCCCAGTCACCAAAACCAATTGAGGAGTTGGACATACCCTTCTCACTAGTATGGGAGCCGTCATCAACTTCTCTAACTATCACATTGATAAGTGTAGATGCCTTAGTAGAAGTACCTATTCTAGAGGTCAGGATTGCGGAATTGCCCCACGAGATGCTACAGCTCAGTGCACAACTGCAACCACTAAGTCTCCACCAACAGCATTATCCGGAGCTCAAGACAAGGTCGGCACTTGAACCTGAGGAAAGATTAGCACCAGAGCTTGAGAATACATCAGCACTTGAACCGACCATCGACGCCATGCCAGTCGATGAGCCACAAGGGGAGCTAGTGCCAGATCAGTAGTATGACTATTGTACACAAGGGACTGAAATGCCATTGGAACAACCTCCCCCAAGTACTAAAGAATCATCAGGATGGCTACATGGGCACCATTTGTATAAGCAATATTGCGAAACCTCATCACCATTTGTCATTCTCCAACATCAAGCTAGCCAAATGATCCAAATGTTAGAACTATTCACTAGCTTGGCCAAGGAAGAATATACAAGAGAATTGGAAAGGCAGACTGCATCAGAAATCGAAGACCAATTCCAGGCAATCGCCATAGAGGTCAAGGCACTTCGGGCACAGATACATGAGAAGGAGGTAGAAGAAGTGCGCATGAACCAAGCTCTCCAAGCTCAAGAGAAGGCAGTAAGGGATGTGACCTCCAACCTCCACCAAAGTCAAACATAGCTGACTGTGGCAGTAGAAGCAACGGTAATCCTACAGACCTATTATAACTTCTTGACATCTGCACATGTGCAACAGATGGAGGTAGTGGCACAAGCTCGACTCACTCTCATTCACAGAGAAGAAGAGCTCCAGGATTGCAAAGATAAGCTTGAAGATGTGAAACAATCTTTGGCAGTACATGCCTTCAGCATTGATGAGCTTACAAGGGAATGCCGAATCTTAAAAGACCAACTTGCTATCGTTCAAGAGGCCAGCACTTCACAAGCCCAAGTCTTGGACCAATGGTCCAATACCACTGAAGACATTCCTGAATAGGCAAAGGTCACCTTGCAAATGAGAAAGCTTAAGGAGGCATACACAACCATCTACCATCAATACAAAGATAAAATGAATGAGATGCACTCCCAAAAAATAATCATCTCCAAGCTTGAATTGCAATTGCTAGTGCACAACAATGAGGCATTGGAAGACAACACCAATGACACCCCACTACAATGCACAACCGTGGTGTACCAAGAGCTTGTGGCTACTCTACAAGTGGAAGATCACCTCAATGCACGCGTGCTTATCCAATGGAAGCAACTCCAAATCAAGATCATATCTACTCATCTAACAGTCAATTGGGAACATTCCATTGGGACTAAAACCCTGGGAATAATTTGCCAAGACTTGTCTAAAGATGAGAAAAATATCTTCTGCCTATCTACACATGTTGGGTTTATAACACTCAGGACGGATGCTTTCATTGCATATATTTGCCTCATGGGTAGTCCTCCCCTCAGGGTTATTGCAGGTTTGTTGCCATTGCTGATGAAGGTTGGTAGGAAAGTTGATCCACGTCGAGTTTTCATATCAAGATATTTGCTCCAAAATTCCTTGATGGGGTTACTAGGAAGTGATATCTCATCGAAATCATACCCATCATTGGAACTTGGCATGGGCGTATGAATTGGATTATCCGAATCTTGATATTCAAAATCAAATACTGTGTCATTTTTTGCTGATGGAAGCACCAGAAGTGTCGAAGGTGATGACGGGGCAGGGAGAGAATCGAGGGACATTGGGGATAAATATGGCAGAGTGATAATGGCGAAAGGTGGAGCGCAGGGAAGGGAGGGAAGAACTGGGTGAATGGTTTGAGTAGCTTGGTAATCCTCAAGGGTAGGATTAGCAAGGGAGGGGAAAAAGCTAGGTGTGAGGCTCATAAGTTTGTGACTGTTGGGTAAGTTGAAAATGGTGAGAGGCATGAGCAAAGAGATGATCGAGGGAATAGATGTTAGGATGGAGCTCGGGGAAGGTTAAGAGGGTGGTAGCAACAAGGGGAAGTGAGGTTATGATGTTGGCATAAAGAGTGGTTCGATATGGGAAGTTGGATGTGAGATAGGCCTTGTCATCTTCTGACACTTCTTTTTGCTGGTGGGATGGTATGATCAGCTACATGGGTGGGATGTCAGTTATGTCGTGTCGTGCAAATAATAGGGATGGCCATTGTAGCAATGGCAACAAACCTACAATAACCCTGAGGGTAGGACTACCCATGAGGAAAACATATGCAATGAAAGCATCCGTCCTAAGTGTTATAAACCCGGCATGTGTAGACAAGCATAAGATATTTTTCTCGACTTCAGACAAGTCTTGGCAAATTATGCACAGGGTTTTAGTCCCGATGGAATGTTCCCAGTTGATTGTTGGATAAGAAGATATGATCCTGATTTGGAGTTGCTTCCATTGGATAAGCACACGTGCGTTGAGGTGATCTTCCACTTGCAGAGTAGCCACAAGCTCTTGGTACACCACAGTTGTACATTGTAGTGGGGTGTCATTGGCGGTCTTCCAATGCCTCATTGTTATGCACTAGCAATTGGAGTTCAAGCTTGGAGATGATTATTTTTTGGGAGTGCATCTCATTCATTTTTTCTTTGTATTGATGGTAGATGGTTGTGTATGCCTCCTTAAGCTTTCTCATTTGCAAGGTGACCTTTGCCTATTCAGGACTGTCTTCAGTGGTATTGGACCATTGGTCCAAGACCTAGGCTTGTAAAGTGCTAGCCTCTTGAACGGTAGCAAGTTGGTCTTTTAAGATTCGACATTCCCTTGTAAGCTCATCAATGCTAAAGGCACGTACTGCCAAAGATTGTTTCATGTCTTCAAGCTTGTCTTTGCAATCCTCGACCTCTTCTTCTTTGTGAATGAGAGTGAGTCGAGCTTGTGCAACTACCTCCGTCTGTTGCGCATGTGCAGATGTCAAGAAGTTATAATAGGTCTGTAGGATTACCGTTGCTTCTACTGCCACAATCAGTTGTGTTTGACTTTGGTGGAGGTTGGAGGTCACATCCCTTACTGCCTTCTCTTGAGCTTGGAGAGCTTGGTTCATGCACACTTCTTCTACCTCCTTCTCATGTATCTGTGCTCGAAGTGCCTTGACCTCTATGGCCATTGCCTGGAATTGGTCTTCGATTTCTGATGCAGTCTACCTTTCCAATTCTCTTGCATATTCTTCCTTGGCCAAGCTAGTGAATAGTTCTGACATTTGGATCATTTGGCTAGCTTGATGTTGGAGAATGATAGACGGTGATGAGGTTTGGCAATATTGCTGATACAAGTGGTGCCCATGTAGCCATCTTGATGATTCTTTAGTACTTGGGGGAGGTTGTTCCAATGGCATTTCAGTCCCTTGTGTACAATAGTCATACTACTGATCTGGCACTAGCTCCCCTTGTGGCTCAGCGACTGGCATGGCATCGATGGGCTGTTCGAGTGCTGATGTAGTCTTAAGCTCTGGTGCTGATCTTTCCTCAAGTTTGGGTGCCGACCTTGTCTGGAGCTCAGGTTGGTGCTATTGGTGGAGACTTAGTGGTTGCAGTTGTGCACCGAGCTGTAGCATCTCGTGGGGCAATTCCATAATCCCAACCTCCAGAATAGGTACTTCTACTAAGGCATCTGCACTTATCAATGTGATAGTTGGAAAAGTTGGTGATGGCTCCCATACTAGTGAGAAGGGTATGTCCAACTCCTCGATTGGTTTTGGTGACTGGGGCAAAGTCATTTCTCTTTCTTGTAGTTCTTTCTTGATGATTATAGCCAATAAGTGTGGAATTTTACATTTTTGGCCTGAATAACCATCGAGTTTTTTGGTAAAGAAAATGACGAAGTGCTGGACTCAGTCTTGTTTTAGCTTCCTACTCAGCAAAACAAATGTGCGGAGTGGAAGGGAGCGATCTTTTCCATTCTTAATTCCCAGGATTGTGGATAGGAATTGTGCTGCTTCCTTGAGGCAATGGTCAAGGATTGTGTAAAGCAATATGCCATCTCTATGGATCAGTGTGCCCTTGGTGAGGAGAGACTGTACTTTGATAAACTTTGCATCAGCAGACCGTTTAGGGTATTTGCCACCTTGTTGTGGCAGTGAGAAAGCCCTTTGAATGACTGTACTATCGAGGATAATGTTGAGTGGGCTCTGCTGTACACTGATTGTACCGTACTTGCCATCCTTTGCATTGCTAGAGTAGTAAGAATGGAGAAAGTCCTTGATGTAGGTGAATAGGGTAGGACTATCCTCCAAGGATTTGAGGCTCTCATGCAAACTGTCTAGACCCCGTTGCTCTAAGTAAGATGTTGCTTCCTGGGAAAGAGCATAAGTTGATGTGGGTGGCCAGACAAGTTCCAGTGATTGGGCCTTGTCAATGGTTGTGTAGGCCGGTTGTGACTGGCATGGCATTTGTTTTGGTTGGTCATGCACTGAATCTTCTTCGGAGCTATCGTTTTGGACCACGAATGCCTATGGTCTCCGTGGTTGAGAGGATGTAGATGGTTGCGAACTCTAGAGGGGGTCCCGTGGTTGAGGCAGTGGGCTCTTTCTATGCATCCTCTTTAGTGGCGACATCTTTTCTGAACCTGCATCCATGTGCATGTAGTGTACCATTGATCATTAGATTGATTGGCATGCCGGTATGACATTTGTGTGTGTGTGTGTGTGTGGGAGAGATATATATTTTTTATACATCCTTTGAGAGTGTGGAATGAAAGTGTGTGGTACAATTATTCATGCAATCATTTATGTGTCTAAGCGAAAGCGTGTGAGTGCATGTGACCTAGTAGCTAGGTAGAGACTAACTATATGCTTTTTTGCTGGGTTTTCATAGGGCAGCTAGAACTCATTCATCACTTCTGAGCTCTAGGTAAAATCGATTGATGCTACCTATATGTGCGAAGACGTACATATGCAAGTGAGTGCTTGTGATACAATCTAATCCTAACTAAGGAAGACTTGGTTTCCCAAATCTTCATTTTTGTTGGGGATGGCATGCGTGTTGATGTAGTAGTGCTTCAGTTGGCTCTCGTTTATTCTTGTGTTGAATTAGACTCCATCCAATGTTTCTAGTAGCACAGCTCCGATGGAATTCATCTTTCGTACTCGGTATGGTCCTTGACCTAGATACTTTAGTTTCCCCTTGTGTACTTTGGCATTGTATAACAGGACTAAGTCGCCTTCCTTGATGTCTTAAGCTTTCATATTTCTATCAAACCATGCCTTTCTTCGGCGTTTTTCTCTTGTCATGGCATGGTAGTCGACTAGTCTTATCTCTGTATGCTTTTCCAACTGATAGAGCCTTTCTTTCAAGGAATCATGGTCACCCATGTGTTCCTATATTGCGATGCGTAGACTTGGTATTACAAATTCGAGTGAGACCGTTGCTTCAAAGCCGTACACCAATTGAAAAGGTGTGTTCCCTGTATTGACCTTGAATGTGGTTCTATATGCCCATAAGGCCGCATTCAATTTCTCTGCCCAATCAAAATGCTGTGGTTCTACTACCTTAGTGAGGATAATGCATATGATATTGTTGGTGGATTCTGCTAGTCCATTCCCTTGGGGGTAGTAAGGTGCGCTTTTTCTATGGATTACCATGAAGCCAGACAAGAGTTCTTGGATTACCTCATGAGTACCTCATTGACAAAATGTGTGCCTCTATCCGACACAATTTGAATGGGGCATCCAAATCGGGTGATCACATTTTCATATAAGAATCTTGCTGTGCTTCTGGCATCTGCCTTTTTGACTACTTTAGCTTCATCCCATTTTGTAAAGTAATCAGTGGCCACAATGATGTAGCGTGCCCATGTTCCTTTTGCTACTGGATGTATGGGACCCACATAGTCAATCCCCCATTTTTCCAATGGTTGTTGTGCAACAATTGGTATTAGGGGATTGAAGTCTTTGTGTTGTGGTTTAATAGTCCATTGGCATACATCACAACCTTTTACATATTCATAGGCATCTGCCCATAGTGTTGGCCACCAGTAGCTTGCGAGGAGAACTTTTCTTGCTGTGGCTTCCCCTTGAAAGTGTCCTCTTGCAATGCCTTCATGGACTTCACTCAAGATTGGCATGATCTCATGAGGCATTACACATCTTCTTAATATCTGGTCCTTGTGCATCTTGTACAGTTGTCCTGTAATGAGTTAATAGGGTGTAGCCTTTAGAATCAAATTTCTGGCATCTACTGCTTTCATGTCAGGGGGTGGTCTTCCTGCCATTAAGTACCCAATGATATCTCCACACCATTCTGGAGCATCATATATTTGAAATAGTGTGGCATCTGGTAAGTCGTCTTCTACTCCAGTGGCTTCTTCTCCTGACTTGTTGACCTGAGACATGTGATCGGCAATGTAGTGTTGGGCACCTTTGTGGACCACGATTTTGAAGTTGAATTCTTGCAGCAAGAGGAACCATCTGGTTATTCTTCCTATGGTACATAGACGGTTCACAAGATAAAGCAATGCTTGATGGTCGGTGTAGAAGACAAAATCATTTGCGAGTAGATAGTGCCGAAATTTCTTTACACTATACACCATTGCTGGGGCTTCTCTTTCTATGGTTGTATAGTTGATCTCTGCATCATTGAGTTGTCGACTGGCGAAGTAGAAGGGGTAGTCTTTCTTATTTTCACTAGGTTGACAAAGCACATTCCCAATTGCATACTTGGATCCATCAGTATGAACATGAAAATCAATATCCCAATTGGGAGATATAAGGATGGGTACTGTGATTAGGTGCCACTTTAAAAGCTCAAAGGCTTGGTCGCACTCTTCGGTCCATAAGAACTCCACTAATAATTTGTAAAGTGGTCTAGCTATCATGGCATACCACAATATAAATCTTCTATAATAGCCGGCATGTCTCATAAAGACCTGTACACCTTTGGAATTTGTAGGAGGAGGCAATTCCATGATGATTTTGATTTTGTCCATGTCACTTGCAATCCCATGTTGAGAGACGATGTGTCCCAAAACAACTCGGTGGGTGACCATGAACTGGCATTTTGTTGGATTTAGGGAGATGCCATACTCCCTGCATTTGATTAGTACTTCTTCAAGACAGTTGAAGTGGTCCTGTTTGTTTGAATGGATGCACAAATCATCCAAGAACACCTATAAAAACTTATTCAAAAATGACTTGAAAGCTGTGAACATGACTTGCTGGAACGTGGCCGAGGCATTACAAAGGCCGAATGGCATGACTCTATATGCAAAAATACCCCATTTTTGTAGCAAATGCTGTTTTTGATTGGTCTTGAGGAGCAATTTGCACTTGGTTATAGCCCTTGAAGCCATCCAAGAAGCTATATATTTCGGATCCTGCCACCTTTTCCAACACTGTTTCTATTAAGGGTAGGGGATAGTGATCCCTAATTGTGGCGGCATTCACATTTTTTAAGTTTATGCATATTTTGAGCTTCTTGTTGCATTTAGGTACAATAACAATGGGTGAAACCCAATCAGTGTGCTCTATCTTGTAGATGAATCTGGCATCTGGGAGTTTTTCTAGCTCATTGCAAACCATGGTGCCATATTTAGGATTTGTGCGATAAGTTCCACATACCTTAGGGTGAGCACCTTCCCTTATAGGTATCGTGTGTACTGCCACTACTAGTGAAATTCCTTTCATCTCTTTGTATGACCATGCTAGGCAGTCACGGTATTCCATTAGGAGTTCTTTGAGTTTTGTTTCATCTTCTTGACGGAGCTGTTTCCCAATGAAAACCAAATTTTCTTCCTCTCCTTCAAGGGCGAGGTTTATTGTGCGTGTTTTTGCTGGTCCCTCATAGATTGGAGTTTCTCCAATGCTATCAGTTTCTTGAACTTCAGATTCTCTGAGTGGTCATGGCATTGCTATTGGCACACTGCCACTTGTATAATTCTTGAAGTATTCCAGCACTTCTCGAAGATCGGCCTCTAATGGGGTTGAACTAGCCTTGCATGTGTCATGTGTACTGGGTGGCATAGTTGCATTTATTAATTTGTTAGGCTCTTCTTTTCTGTCTTTTTCTAAAGTCTCTTGATCGAGCTTTATCTGCACATGTGGCTTATATTTCCAAAACTTCTTATGTTGGGAACTATGGGGTAACTTTTTCACTGGTAAGGTGTTTCCAAGTAAGGGTTCATGTGTTGCACATACTCCTTCTAGTCCCTCAGGGGACCACTCAAGAGGCGATGGTTGTGATTTTGAGGGAGCTCATTTTGCAAGGTATAATTCGATGATTTGTGATTGGACTCGTTTGAATTCATTGAAGTGCTTAGCCTTGGCTTTTCTGTGATTTCCTCCATCTTTCTTGCGGGATCTTCTACTATTATTCAACTGCAGAGGTTCAACTTTTGGGAGCTCGACTGCCATTAGGGCATGCAGAATGAATGGCAGTTGTCGATGGTTGCCAATGTTTGCATCTAGTTGTTGTCATTGCTTTGTGAGTCACCTACTATGGCATGCTATTGCAAGGGAGCTGATTTGCTTGAGATTGTCATGGAAGATGTGTCATTCAATGCTCCAGGAAAAATTGGTTTAATAGCTCCTGTCCCCACATTCAGCCTGACTGTAGTGTCTCAATTCTGGATTGTCAGTCTATCAATTCCCCTGTCATGGAGGGCTGATGCTTCCCGTAACCAAGGACGTCCCAGTAAGATTTGATAGGATTTTTTGGGGAGATCCAAGATTGTGAATTGAAGGGAAAAGTGGACTCCTACGATCTTTGTGGACACGCCATTCACAATTCCCAAGGGTTTAGCCCATGAATCATCGGCAAGGCATATGTTGAAATTAGCCTTTTGCATTGGTGGGAGACCCCATTCTTCGTAGAACTCCTTTGATAGGACATTGACACCTGCTCCACCATCCACTATGGCTTGGAATTCATTATATGCCTTGTGGATCAAAGGCACAGTAATGTTGCGTATGTCATCTCTCTCACCCATCCGCATAGGGATATCTTCAATGTCGTTCATAGGTGGAGGGGGATTTGCGCATCGTTTGAAACTCTCTCAGAGATTGGGACAATTCCATAAGAGGATTCTGATGGGAATTGACACAGGGCAACTCAAGATGGTAGAGAGTGTGGCTCCTTCAAGTTGACGTGGTGGTACATTCTATTGTGGAGTCTGTTGTTGGAACAAAGGCTCGAGTACAGTATCAATACTTTGTGGGGCCAAGTCATGGATTGGGTTTTGAGCTTGTTTCTCAGCCTCAAATTGAGCTTGTTCATTTTGGACGCATTGTTGAAGTACCTGAAAACGAGCCTTCTCCACCTCTTCATTCAGGTATGGAGCTTCTTTTATTTGAGGCTTGGGAGTTGATGTGGATGAGCTCGGCTGCTCATTGCTTGGCGGAGGTGGAGGCACTTGTGCTTTCTTTTTCAGAAGTGGCTTTGGTTGGATTGGAATGTTAGGGTCCTTGGTGGGCTCTTTCTATTGGCATGTAATTACATTGACAGGTTGTGACTTTACACTTGTCGGACTCAAACTTTGATGGTCCACCCCAATGATGCCGATGGGGACGTCAGGCTTAACCTCTGTTTGTTTTGGGAGCTTATTTTTCATGGGAAAATCCATACAGGCATGTCCTATGCCACAATCTCTGTAGATTGGTTGGAAAATAGCTGGGCTACCACGATGAGGGCACTCTGGTATTGGGGCCACAAAAAAGCTATTATTATGATTATGCTAAAAAGTTAGGCTTATTGAGTTTCTATGTAATAATATCCACTTGTACAGATAAGATGTTTCGGTCACAAAACCCTTTTGTACTAAATCAACCCTTTGTACCGCATTCTAAGCTCTAGGATTTTTTTAGTACGTTTTTTAAAAGAAAAAAATGTTTTTTTTAAAAATGCTTTTGGACGTTCAAAACACAAAAAATGTGTTTTTTAAAACCGGTCAATGGGCACTGGTTGACCAGCAAATTACCGTGCGGTATGACGTTGCAAATATAAAATGAACCACTCGATGTGAGACAATACCATGCAGTATCAAATGCATCGATCGGTGTACCATTACACTGGCCGGTGTATTTGGTTGAGACATGTGGCGCTCATGCATTGGCTTACTACACCAGCCAATATAGTGTTACACCAGTCAGTGTAGTCAATTAAGGCATGTGGCATGCATGCGTTGGCTAAATACACCGGTCGGTGTAGTGACATACCGGTTGGCGTGTTCAGTTGGGTCTATAAAAGGCGGGATCCCATCATTTTCATTCACTTTTCTTGCAACTTCCCATTGTATTCCACAAATTTCCATGGTTTCTCGGAGTTTTCCTCCATCCCCTTCTGGTGAGCTTCTATCCTTACTTTTTTTTCAGTCAAGGCCAGGTGATGGCTCGCTTTGGTCGGCCAGATTCACACCTTGCCCCAGCTGAGAGAGGGAAAGAGAGAGAGGAATATGTGTGATGTTTATGTTTGCTTGCTTATGTGTGTGTGCATGTATGGTGTCTATCACTTGGGGTCGAATGATGACTCGCTTTGGCCGATTGGATTCATCTCACCTCGAGTGACGTTCTATTACTTAGTATCATGATCAAGGCCGAGTGATGGTTCACTTCACCCAACTAGATTCACCTCACCCTAGCTGAGAGAGGGAAAGAGAGAGAGGGAAAGTGAGAGAGGAATATGTGTGATGTTTATGTTTGCTTACTTATATGTGTGTGCATGTATGATGTCTATCACTTGGGGTTGAAGAGGGGGAAAGAGAGAGAGGAATATGCATGATGTTTATGTTTGCTTGCTTACATGTGTGTGCATGTATGATGTCTATCACTTGGGGTTGGATGATGACTCACTTCGGCCGGTTGGATTCATCTCGCCTCGAGTGACATTCTATTAGGTAGTATCATGATTAAGGCCAGGTGATGGCTCACTTCAGCCAGTTGAATTCACCTCGCTTTGGTCATTTATCATATATTCATATATATTGTAGATAGATGTCAATAGAGCAAGTTATTGTTTGGATGATAGCTCGCTTTGGCCAGCTAGATTCATCTCGATGATGACCTTGCCAACGAGCTCAATATGTGTGATCACACAATTGCTAATCTAGATTATCTTGGTTCATTCAATCATGATTGTTGTTATATGTTATGTTTCATCTTTTATAGCCTATCCTCCTTCGATAGAGTCTCTTGGACCAATTACAGCTTACCTACATTTTGCTTGTACCTCAATTGCTTGTATGAGCCACTATTGCTTGTAGGGTGCATGCTATAATTATCTATTAGAAATTCATGCATAGATATCAATTTTATTTCTAAAGAAATTGTGTTGCTTGTGTTCTATGTGTTTGTACATACAATTTGATTTTTGCTTTCATCGTATCATAGCAAAGATTGTTGTGTTGATTACGTGATTTTTTTGCTTTTGTTTTTGTAATGATTGTTGAGTGTTAATGTAATTCATTATGTTTGGGCCTTGGTGTGTAAATTACTTAATTGCTTCTGCATTGGTATTCATATGTACATGTCGTCATGGTAGTAGAACTGCTCGAGTGCTTACATAATGATTGTTTTGTGAATTAGATCTATATCTTTGCTTTCCTAATGGCAGCCACCCCTTCAAAAACAGAGAGAGAAACTTGCAGCTCATAGAATCGAAAGAATCCCATGCTGCCATTCATAGAAAAAACCAAACTTGAGAAAGGGGCAGTTAGTACACTATCAAATGTTGCCATGCAATATTATACCCAGATTGCTAGTGGTTCCTCAGAATGAATAGACACGAGAAGTCAAGACGAAAAGGCACAAATAGATCTATGCATGAAGTTTGCCAAAATGTGCTCTACAACGATATACTTCCCACTAGTTGCATTGACAATTCTTGAGGAATTGGGCAGGGAAGTGGAAGGAAAAGTGTATCGAGTTAAGACAGAGGGTGTGCTAGGTTTCAAGACAACACTATTTTATGCTGGCAAGAAGTTGAGGCATGATACTACACATGCACATAAATCATTGAAGACACAGCTGGCAATGACGATAATGCATAGGGTTGTGTGTCGAGCCATTGGTTACACACATGTAGCAATCTTTAGTTAATCAATCCATGCTTCAATGGAGGTAGTATTACATGCTCATGAGTCTACCTTCCATGTATCATGATTATCCAAACTGGGCAAGGCAAGGCAACCCCCACAAGCAACCTTAAAATGCATGGCATGATACATGGAGTCAAATGCAAGCACACTGATTCATTGAGAATGCTCTTGCCATTTGCACAGCTATTACTAGTGCAATAAAAGCAGTGCACAAGCGGGGGTTCAGGAACACTAACTTGAATTATTGATTGGGGAAGGTGTCTCCATAAAACTAAGAGCAAGATCAAGCAGGTTCAGGCACTTACTCCAAAGTCACAATTTCCTTGGTTTGCACTAGAGCTGTATGCAAGAAATGATGCATACCCTCAACCAAATGGCACATGGTCAGACATGTCAGATTGCTATGCTATTGGTTAGTTACTTCGCAAAATAGCCAACTTCCTTGTGGGTTGTAGGTCTACACTGTCAAGTGATCAATCATACCCATGGCATGTAATAAAGCTATTGTGGGATTGTAAACTCCAATAGTGCCAAAATGAGCCTTGAGAATGGATGACAATGGACTTGTTGCTAGCCAAACTACACACACACAATGTTGATGAAAATGATGCAATTCGACCAATCGATGATATGAAAAACTTATTTATTAAATGTGCAATTTTGACATCTCATCATATCTCAATTTACAAGGTGGACAGCTTAGTATTTACAAAATGATGCTACCAGTTGGCCTACAAACATTATTCATTTTTAAGTCGTGTACTTTGTAAATATTTCCAAATCATATTCTACACTTTTTTGAAACATGATTGGTTGTTTAGGGTTTATGGTTTGATATTTCAAGGAAATGATCTTTTACAACTGTACGAGAAGCAAATGTTGGAATGTATGTATGTCTCATGTCCTGAACTTCTATCTTTGCTATTTGGTTTAGCATTTCACCTAATAGCATTTCCATGATCATAGTTCAAGAATCAAAACAACATCATCATCATCAAGAACACCCTCTCGACCATCCACACATGTCGAGTACCAAGCACAAGACAAATGCACACACTATAGTCAAGTGATGAAGTTCATGATGGATGTGGTTGATGCCACCATGCAAGTACCCAAGACAGAGCAGACAAAGGCAATTGCCATTTCCAATCCTTTCCATAACCCTGAAGGCATAAAGTGGGCAACTATAAAGTCCCTCATCTTGAATGATGATGTAGTGGCTATATGGAATCCGAGCTTAGCCTCTGCTGACCATGGATGATGGCCCATTTCACGGTGTCATAACCAAGCCATCAAAGAGAATGCAGCCACCATCTCTGGGAGAGGATTTTCACAAAGAAATGTTGCTCTGATATTCCCCTACACTTTGCGAATATGCTTTATGCAAAGTTTGTGCTTGGCTACGAAGTGGACTTTGCCTCAAATGCTTGAGTATGCAAGAAACCACGTGTGACAAGCATTAGACCTGTGGTAGCCGCACCTCCAACATGCGTCGACAATCCAATGTTAGGTGAATATAATATTTAAATATCATGTTAACTATTTGCTTCAGGTTTTTTGGGAGAATTCCATCCCAACATCAATTGATACGTTTGTATGTAACCTTATTGGACATATGGCCTTAGTGGATGACTCATGACCTCTTCATGAATATCGAAGAGGAAATTGGAGAGGGAGCACGTGCTGAGCGAGACCTCACATTTTTGATTGTGACTTTGTGAGATGCAACTATGGAGCATCGACGGGTGTTGCAAGAACTTGAGTGGGTGAAAAGTGACAATGAACGATTGCATGCACTGTTATCTCAAATTGAACAGTGGCTTGATATCGGCAATGCATACCTGGAGATGTAACTAATAGCAGCTAATTATTCTAAATAGATGCATGATGCACAATTTGCCTTGCAACATATTGAAGAAGGAGGCATAGTCTTGGCAATCAACTGCGATTTTGTTAACCTCGCCATTTGCAAACTGTCCACCAGATCACATAGTTATAGTTCATCATGGATGGGGCCGTGTTATCCAATCTGCTAAGATCTCTTTGACAGGCCCATAGGATACTATGCTCTCCTTGTGCTCTCATCGCTTTCACCTTGCCTACCTCGTGAATACTCTAAAGCAGAGAAGTGCATGTGTGGCATGCAATGCTCCTATAGCACGTGAGTTGTATGACATGCTCGACATCAACACAATGTACTCTCCTGATCCAAGGTTACATAGAATATAAATGATCAAGAGAGAAAAAAATTGTATACAGTTTGACATATAATATTAAACCATTTTTTTGGCATGTGCAACCAATTTGGAAGAATTGTATTAAGGGTCTGTTACAATGGTAGATTGCAACAATATTCGCTTTGTTTTCAATTTTCACTAATTCTACTTTATGATGGTATATTGAAATAAATTTTCATTTAGTTTATATTCAATGTAGTGTTGAGTCAATTATCATAAAGCAAAACAATGTTTAGTTTTTAGTGTTGGGTCAATTCTCATTTAGTGAAGCACTATTTTAATAGCTTGCACATAATGTTAATCATCCTCGCCGTGCTACTGATCATCACCAACATGCTGTTGGGGATTATCTTCATCTACAGATGCTTCGTGGTCCTATACCAACATGGACTACACATCTTCCTAGGGGCCTAAGGCACCCACCAACCTCCTTCCATTCCAGAATGAGCTGTTATGTAAAAACCTTCATGTAAATCTTTTTTGGCATGCCACACCCATTGGATTCAATTTTTCCCTATATATTGGCTTCAATTTTCGCCTATCTACACCTTATATGGATACTCCCATCTATTGGCTCCTTTTTTAGCTGAGCCCATTTTTTGTAATAGTAATGTTTTCAGAGATGCAAACTCCAAGACACGAATACGAACAGCTTGTAACTTGAAACATATAACAATGCACATTGATGCTTATAACAACACATTTTGTCAAATTATTATTGTGAAGAGGCTGAAGTGCTTCACATTGAATTGTCATACTTTGAAGTGAAATTGTAAATAATGCAATGATATTATTACACACTTCATGAAACATGTACAATTGAAGTAACTAACATAGATGCATAAATAATGCAATGCTATATCATGCAATGTATTATGTCAAATTATTATTGTGCAATTGATGAAGTAATTAACATGGATGCATTCCGTTACAACTCCTTGTAGCTTGAGCAAATGGTCCAACATTATATAGTTTGTTCCGAAACGTGTTTTGAAAGGCTTCAAAAACTCTAGTGGGTGTTTAGTAGGTTGGTGGTTTCTGAATATTCCCAACAATCAATCATGGTTGAGGAAGTACAATACTAATCTTCGTCCTTCATCTATAGTGGCTTTGAACTACAGGGTCTTCACTGATTTATACCAATCCTCAAGCACAGTGATGCCCAAATTGTTGGATATTTTGGTTTTATAATTCTTCCATCTTTCCTACAATTCTTTGCATTTTTGGTGATTATCTGAAGAACATTATGCTCCCAAACATCCAAAATTACAGCCTCCAATTGTTCAGCAATGTATTCACGTGTCTTGGCATTGCCACTTGTGTTAGTGGATTGGCGAAAAGCCTCTCCCTTAAATGTCATTACCATGATATTGATGAGAGGACTCTTGGTGATATTTTTCATCCATCATTAACAATGGTGCATCTTGTTCTCTCAATACCATCGTATACTACTTGCTCAATCTCTTGTTTCATCCTCTCATAGTATGCATCCAAGTAGGACAGCATGTAACTTGGCAACATAAAGCCTGGACCCGTCCTTGCTACCGATGCCATGGCTCTTTGCCAATGTAGAATTTGAACCATGCTTAGTGGGTAACCGCTATGCCAAATAGCCTCAAAAATGTCTTGTTGCACTTTCTCTATATGTTGTTGTTTAAATTATGCTTTCAAAGATCTTTGTTGCAGATGTGCATGCAATTGCAAACAAGCCATGGTACTGCCTTGTCCACTCTCCATATACTTTATAGATCAGCTTGTTGTCTGTGTCAACAAGGCCATGCCACTACTTTGAGGTGGCACATCTACAGATTGACTAGCTTGAGGTATGAGTATATCATCAGGCCCCCTTTCCTATTGATGATTTGTCCACCGCCCTGGAGGAGGTTGGTGGAGAGGACTAACTGCTGTCATGAAATGTGTGGAAAAAAATTTTCTCACAAAGGATGAATGAAGATCTCTCATCGGAAGTGGACTCTCATGGAGAACACTCAAGAGAACTCTCAATCTCACAATCTCTCTCACAGTCTCAAGAATTACAATGCCTCAGCGGAAGGTAAGGGAGCTCTGATACCATGACAAAATATGAAGAGGGGAGAGGAGAAGAGTGGAGATGAGGAGAGAGGGCATAGCCAGAGAGCACACCACGAATAACTAACTGTACACTAGATTTAGTTGAAAATGTAGAATATATACAAACCCATTTAGGGTTAGGGCTAGGGCATCTCACCCTTTCCTTTATAGCACTCTAGAAGTGTTAGTGCTACGCACATATGATAACATGATGTTGAGCATGATCTCTCAAAATTCCTTACTTTCAGTGGCACGGTACTGGAACAACAACTGGATTCTAGCATCTTTGCTGATTGGCTTCAGAAGCATCAACTACAGAACATGCACTCCCCATCCATCTTCACACCTATGAGAAATCAGCAAAGATGCACCAGATAATAATAAGATAATACTAGTTTATCAACATGGATTAAGCAACAAATCCTTAGGATAAGTCCCCAATCCCTTCCCTGGTGGGAGTGTTTGGGAGATGTAAGAGCCAGATATCAGAAATAGAAAGGAGGACTCCTAAATATTTGAAAGATATCTTTAATGTGGGCAAACCGTATATAAAATGCAGATGCTTAGAAGAAAAGATTGATTGCAAAGCACAACCACTCTGGTTTGATCATGGCATTTGGTACATGTTACATAATCTACCAGCATTCTTCCCCAACAGACCATTGAAAGCTGCTTTCGATTCCTTCCTTTTGTTTATGAAGGCAAGTTTTATTGAGAGCAAGTATTATTATCTTTTACTTAATGTTTTTTTATTCTTTATTATATATGAAATAAGCTCATCATTAAGATTGAGGAGACTAATGGATTTGACATTTGGATGTATGAAGGCTAGTGACATGGTCATATTTTGCAAGGCTTCCCTCACTTTCCATTATATGAGGGAATTGGTCCTATTAGTAGTCAAGAATTTGGAGAAGAACCCTCTCGCTCCATTACTCCCCCAACCATCACCCGAAGTAGTGTCATACAAGGAATTCATGCTATGATCCCCTGAAATGTTACCTTTTAGAGCATTTGGATCTAGAGCAAGGGGGAGAGCAACATGACACATCAGATATACACAGGGACGGGGATTCACATCCTACTACTCACCTAAAGACCATTATCCCAGTAAGATGATCGAATGGCAACCACCTTCAAAGAGCTCAATACACTTGGATAGTCCGTAATCCCAGGTATGACCATCCAAAATCTTGAGAGGTGGTAAGACCATGTCATATACTGATCAAAAGAGCAAAAACCTACCTATTTGGCATTTGCTTTATGATGACAAAGATTGATTGATGGCAGGTATGCAATGCTCACTTGAGAAGTATTACGATATTACCTCATACTAGAAAAACTTTGATACCAAAAGAGAAAAATCTAAACCTTTTCATTCATGCACTTTTTGATAATCCATTACTTGAGATGTTTTCAAGTAAAAAATTATTTTTGGAATTTCTCTTCAAGTATGAAATGTTTGATCTGATTGCTGCTGTAAAAGAGGTTAGCTTTGCATGGAAGTTCTCTGAAAACTTAGCATCTACACTTTGTAAACCCGGCGTGTTGTTCAGGGAATTGTATGTCAATGCAAAATGGATAAATTTAAAAGTTTTATAAAAGAGAAATATTGGGGACATGTATGTACTATTGATAATGATATTGTGATGGATGACACACTAAAAGATTATATGAAGAAAGGGTTAGGACACATACCTAGGAAACATTTGAGCATTGAGGGAACCTTGAAGACATTAGTTGAGATATGGAATGAGTTACTAGAATTGAGCCCCTTATTGTCGATAAGACTTAACCCAATGGAGGGAAGTTTTAAATCATATTGCAGTTATCACTTGATTAAATTGACTAAGAAGAAAAAACTTTGATTAAAGAAAAAGTAGATCCCATGAGAAGGCCATCTATAATAAATGAAGTTAAGAGATTAACGTCATCCCTCCTTATTACTTCTACAGATAAGTCAACCTCAACGCCGACATATATTTGTAGCAGTTCATTTTTGAACAAGCCATACAGAGATTTGTTGAGATATCAAGCTCCACTCGTGATATGCCAGGGTGACCGTTGTGTATTTATGTCACCAACTTGTGAGCTGCAGATATGATTGGTACACTGCCCATGAATAATAGCTGGATGACAGCTATCCTTATCTACTCTAGTTCGTGGCTCAGTTAGTATGCCACCTTAGTTAGTTGAGTTTGGTTTTGAGACCCACATATAGAGTTCTTCTATTTCTTTTGTACTAGAGTTCTTTTGGCTTTCACAACTAAGAAGAGGAAAACTATTTTCAGCCTCCACCTGTGTGTGTATTCCCCCATTGTGTATGTGAGAAAGCCGCAAGTGAGACTCCTTCCCTCTCTCCCACTATCTTCACATGGCATTAGAGCCTTGTTCGTGGTAAGGAGCTCAAGAAAGCAAATCAAGTTTGCAGTGTCCTAGTAAGAGAACCAGTGTTGCTTTCCTTTTTCGAGTTTGGGAGCAAATCTCTGCAGGTAGCACAGCCAGAAGTGCAAGAGTGCACTGTCTCAGATTGAGACACCCTTCGTGGTGTGGCGAGAGGGCAGTATATGCTAGGGGATATAGGGCAAAGCCTTGGGTGACTTTATTTTTTTGATTCCAGGCCATTTCGAGGCCCGTTTTGAAGGCAGAAGTTCTGCGCAGGCACTCAGAAAAAGGCCTTGTTTTTGCTGTGTGACCACTGCTCTGCTGGTCGGTGAAAAGTTGCCGCAAAAATTGCATCGTATGCTTGTGTGCAGAGATATTGGGAGTTGCAAAATCATGCTTGTTGCCTGTTGATGCACAATCGTCACTAGGAAGTGACTGTGTGGTCAAATACCACTTTCGTCAGTTTTGCAGATCTGCCCGTGTGAGGCAAAAGCTGTGTTTTTTTGCAGTGACAGAATATTTTGCAGTGTTTTGTAATGGCGTCTGATTCTCTTTCACAGATTGTCATTGAAAAGCTTGACAAGAACAACTTCTAGGCATGGAAGTTTAGAATGACGAATTTGCTTATGGTAAAAGGCTATTGGGAGTTCATTACAGGAAATGAAGAAGAACCAGTTCTTCCTAATGTTCCCAATCAACAGGAAATGTAGGCATTTAAAGGATGGCATTAGAGAGCCAGAAAAGTTATGTACTAGTTGTCTATCAGTATTTCGGATTCTATGATTATGCATATTCAGGATGCAAGTACGCCAAAGGAGGCATGGGATACTTTGGCAAAAATGTACAGCACAAATACACAAGCCAGGAAAATGCAGCTCAAACAGGAGTTGCACAATGTGCAGAGAGAAAATTTAAGCATCAATGACTACCACATGAAGGTGAAGAAAATTGCAGATGCACTTGCTTCCATTGGGTCGCCAGTGGAAGATGATGATCTAGTTTCTATGACCTTGAATGGTCTAGGAAAGGATTATGCACAGTTCTGGACATCCATTGCCGTTCGTGAAAAATTTCCTGATTTTGAAGAGTTGTTTGCTCTTCTAATTTTTGAAGAGCAGAGAAATGGGGGTGCATCTTCTTCAGGAGGAACTTCAAAAGAAACTGTCTTCTACTCAAATGCTAGAAGAGGTAGAGGCAGAGGTAGAGGAGGTCGATCTGCAGGACGTGGTAGAAATCAGAATATGTAGCAAACTCAAGAAAACCAGTCCTATGGAGGTGGTAACTCTAGAGGCAAGGGGAGCCAAAGAGGCCGTGGTGGATGGCAGAGAGGCTAAAATGCAAACAACAATGTTGAATGCTACTACTGTGGTAAAATGGGTCATATGGCTAAGGAATGCTACAAAAAGCAGAATGACATTATGAATGGAAAATTACAGCAAGGCAATTATGCATCTTCTAGTAGACAGGGTGATGACAGAAATGAGCATCTATCTATGGTGCAGCGTATGACCAATTCTGTGACAAGTGGAGAAGAACGAAATGATGTGTGGTATGTTGACTCAGGTGCATCAAACCACATAATATAGCGACTTAAATCAATGCAAGCCCAAAATATTATTGCAGGATTGCCTAAATTCAAGGTTGCAGAAATGCATAAGGTTTGTGAAGACTGTCAATTTGGAAAACAGGCAAGGAAACCATTTCCTAAGCATGTTCAAGAGAGTAAAAAGCCATTGGAATTAATCCACTCTGATGTGTGGACTACTAAAGCTGCATCTATTGGAGGTTGTCACTATTTTGTCACTTTTATTGATGACTTTAGCATAAAAGTTTGGGTGTATTTTATGAAAAAGAAAAGTGAAGTGTTTGGGCACTTCAAAGCTTTTAAAGCTATGGTTGAAAAAGAAACAGGCCTGCAAATAAAATGCCTAAGGTCAAATGGAGGGGGAGAGTACCTCTCAAATGAGTTTCCAAGGTTCCTGCAGGAGCATGGCATAAAGCAGCAATATTCATGCAGTCATACCCCACAGTAAAATGGACTTGTAGAAAGGAAAAACAGGCATATTGGAGAGGTATCTCGGGCCATGCTAAATGAAAAAGATCTACCAGATTGTTATTGGGCTGAAGTAGTTGCTACAGTAGTTTACATAATGAACAGGACTCCCACTGTAGCAATACATGGCATGACGCCAGAGGAGATGTATACCGGTAGGAAACCACACATTTCTCATTTGAAATTTTTTTGTTACATTGCCTATGTTCATGTGCCAGATGAGTTGAGGTCCAAGTTGGATCCAAAAGATGAGAAGTGCATCTTTATTGGTTATTCTCTGTAGCAGAAAGGGTATAGATGCTATAACCCTTCTACTCGTAAGTTTACAGTGAGCAGAGATGTTGTTTTTGATGAGATGAGTAGCTGGTATAAACCAGTAAATGTGATGATTGATGTAGGTGCACAAAATGGTAATGCTGCACAGAATTCACAACAGCAATCACAAAATATCAGTGGACCTGCAGTGTCCTCTAGCAATGGTTCACATACTTCACCATGGACAGGCAGATTGAGATCAGGAGAATCTCCTCAAAGCAATGCAGATAGTGGTACACAGGTATCACGAAAAGGAAAAGAGAAGGTAGATCAGCCCATGTTTGATGTGAATGCAGGTCACTCTTATGTGGATGGTGAATGCAGTGGCTCAGAACAGAGCATTGATGATGAGTTGGGTATTCCTTCTGTTGTTACACCTGGAGTAAGGAAGAACAGGGATGTTTTGAGAGCACCTGGAAGTGAGCCTATTTTGCGCAGGTCTACCAGAGCTAGGTATCCTGTGGATAGGCTAAAATATGATGGATTTATAGCCATTCACTATGCCTATATGGTCAAAGTGATACAGGAACCAGAACCCACTTCTCTTGAGCAAGCCATGGGAAATGAAAAATGGGGGAAAGCCATGGATGAAGAAATGGATGCCTTGGAAGAAAATGCTACATGGGAATTGGTGCCTTTGCCTAAAGACAAGAATGCAATTGGCTGTAAGTGGGTTTATAAGATCAAGCACAATGCAGATGGTTCTGTGAACAGATACAAGGCAAGACTAGTTGTCAAGGGGTATGCACAGACATACGGCATTGATTATGAAGAAAAGTTCAGTCCGGTTGCAAGGATGGCAACTGTAAGAGCAGTCATTGCTATGGCTGCATCAAAGGGATGGTCTTTACATCAGCAGATGGATGTAAAGAATGCCTTCTTGCATGGTGATTTGCAAGAACAGGTCTTTATGGAGCAGCCACCAGGTTATGTTCATGCTATTCATCGTGAGTTTGTTTGCAGGTTGAAGAAAGCCTTGTATGGCTTGAAGCAAGCACCTAGAGCATGGTCTGACAAGATAGGATAGTATCTTGTCACTATTGGCTTTCAGATTTCCAAGGGAGATTTCTCACTCTATGTGAGAAAAACAGAGAAAGGTATTATGCTGCTTGTCATTTATGTTGATGATTTGATCATCACAGATGATAGTGATGAAGATATCCTTCATGTGAAAATGCTATTGAAGCAGAAGTTTGAGATGAAGGATTTGGGAGAGCTACATTATTTCTTGGGCATTGAGGTGATTAGATCACCAAGTGGGATACAACTTTTGCAGAGGCAGTATGGATTGGACATGCTGTCCAAATATGGGATGACAGGCTGTAAGCCTATTTCAGTTCCTTTGGAGCAGAATGTGAAGCTGAGCACAGATGCAGGTGAGCTTCTGGAAGACCCTACTATGTACAGATGCATAGTAGGAAGTTTGATTTATATGACTATTACCAGGCTAGATTTAAGCTATGCTGTTGGATTGGTAAGTCAGTTTATGCAGGCTCCAAGGAAACCGCATTTGGATGCGGCTAGACACATACTCAGGTATGCGAAGTCCACATTGCAGTATGGACTATTTTATGAGGCTGGGGTTCAGATACAGTTGCATGGATACAATGATGCTGATTGGGCTGGTAGTACTTCTGATAGACGATCTACCAGTGGATATGTGTTCTCTTTTGGGAGTGCTGCAGTCACCTAGAGCAGCAAGAAACAGCCTACAGTTGCCTTGTTGAGCATAGAGGCTGAGTACAGGGGTGCAACAACGGCTGCATGTGAGGTAGCTTGGTTGCATAAGCTACTTTATGATATGCATCAGTCTACAGATGGGCCAGTTGTCATTTATTGTGATAACATGAGCAGTATACACTTGGCAAATAACCCAGTCTATCATGGTAGGACAAAGCACATTGAGGTGCATTATCACTATGTGCGGGAGAAGGTTTTACTAGGTCTTATTGATCTAGTTTATGTCAGCACAGAGGATCAGGTCGCTGACATATTCACAAAGGCATTGGGCACAGAGAAGCTGCGCAAGTTCAGAGACCTACTTGGTGTGCAAGAATTGGGATTGAGCTTGACTAGGAGTGTTGTGATATCAAGCTCCACTCATGATATGTCAGGGTGACCGTTGTGTATTTATGTCACCAACTTGTTAGCTGCAGATGCGGTTGGTACACCGCCCACGAATAATAGCTGGATGATAACTATTCTTATCTACTCTAGTTCGTGGCTCAGTTAGTATGCCACCTTAGTTAGTTGAGTTTGGTCTTGAGACCTACATATAGAGTTCTTATATTTCTTTTGTACTAGAGTTCTTTTGGCTTTCACAACTAAGAAGAGGAAAACTGTTTTCAGCCTCCACCTATGTGTGTATTCCCCCATTGTGTAGGTGAGAAAGCCGCAAGTGAGACCCCTTCCCTCTCTCCCACTATCTTCACAAGATTATCCAGCAAGGACTTCAAAAGGGTGGATAGCCCATAAATCTTAGACCGACTGGTTGAAGAGATGTTGAACAACTTAAAAATTACTTTGGACTCTATTTAACTACCTCATCTCATGGCCACCTTCAAGGCCCACAAGAATACTTTCAGGTGGATCACTAATGCACACCTTTGTGTTTTTTCAGATTTGGCTTCACTAATCACTTTTGCTTTACAAGCTTACTTAGACCCCATCATGGAGATATCCAGGGATCTACAAGAACAAATAAAATTGGAAGCCAACATGACAATAAGTGCATTCTGGCTAGTCAGTTCCATCTATGAAGTAAAGTTAAATCTACCGACAAAAATTTATTCAGTTTTCACTGCAAACATTGGGAAATGGTATGAAAACATCCCTTTGGAAGGAGAGTATGGCTTGTATCAGGAATCATAAGCATGGCCTATAGACAAAAAAAGAAACAATATATGAATTTGAATTGGAATAGGAAAAAAGCCTCATGGAGCAATTGAAGAAGTAAGACCTTGACATCATGGTTAGAGCAAGAATGCATTATGATCAATATGTGGCTCCTTGAAAATATGCACTTAAGACTGGGAGACACACACACACACACACACACACACACACACACAAGTTCAAGGTGATGTGCATTTACATTCTAAAATGGTTGTTGGTTGCCTTTGTATGTCGAGTTAACTCTGGCATGAGATTTGAGCTACCAACTTGTAATCATAACTATTTGAGCTGTCGGAGCTATTGGAAAACCTTAGTGTACTAAGACATGCAAATTTTGTTATATGAACATCGCAATTCCTTGGGTTGAAGATCTCGTCACTTGCTTTGTCTTGGACACCAAGTTATAACATTTCATCACATTCAGCTATGGAGTTTCTTATTCTCAATCTTCAATAGTAGAAACAAGATCTTCTCCCCACAAGTTCAAAGATACAAAAGTGATTTTGAGAAATGCCAAAGTTAAGCAGGTGTTGGCTGAAAGAGATTTTTGTGTGTGGAGGAATTGTATTACGTCATTGCACCCAATTTAGAGCTAGACAAACGTTAAATTGTTAATACTTTGAGAATTCCTTGTTTATTTAAGCTGAATGACCTAACGATCCTTGTTATGGTAGTGTTAAGAAGAGTAAATCTCTTTTGAATATTGGTCCCAAGATCAACTCCCTTATGACCATAGTGACATGAAGTTGAGGGTAATAAACTTCACGCACCTCTTCACTTCCTGCCGCTTTCGAACTAACTGACAAAGATATTTACCATTGAGAAAGGGACATTAAAAGGAAGCTCTTATGCCAAGATACCACACCATACTTTCCTCCCTCAGATGAGAATGAAGATGGTAACATCCCAAGTGATGTTGTACTCAAGCATAGGGAGAAGGAAAAAATCAGCAGAGGCCATAATCTCAGCAAGCCAGTCTGTGCCAAAGAGAAGAGCGATACATTGTTGAAAGAAGATCTTGCGGCTCAACATGACATGAACTGATATATATCGAGGAGTTTGAATGGGCTGATTGGGTCGGATCGGTAGGTTCTAAGGAAACATTGCACCTCCTTCATAGACACCTTTACACTTAGCTCAAAACACTCTACAAACTGTCATTAGACACAGAGGCCTATAAATTTCAGTAGAGACATGATATCAAAGATTCAAAAAAATGAAAAGATGCGCCTTGAGAGAGGCTTCACGCTGATATACATTTAGTAAGAAACAAAGAAGCAGCTAAAAAGTTATGGTAAGTTTACTAGACGAGGGTAAAAACTATCATGAAAATAGACTGTCAGACACAGAGACCCATAACTTTTAATAGCAAGATTTGATTCAAAATCTAAGGACATACAGACATGCCTTTGAAGAGAGCTTCGCGTTGATATATGTTTCGTATGAAACAAAGAAGCGGCCAGAAAGTTATAGGCAATTTACTAGATGGGGGTAAAAACTGTCATGAAAACAGACTGTCAAACACAGAGACTCATAACTTTTTGCAGCAGTATCTAATTCAAGATCTAAGAATACAAAGACATGTGCCTTCAAAAGAGCTTTGTGCTCATATAATTTTCATCAAAATCGGACTATCGAGCAGAAAGTTATGAGCAAAATACTAACAGGGGGTCAAACTATTATAAAAACTGCCCTCCACCCATGCTAATTTCGCCTGAGCAAGATGCTCCCTCAAGACTCCACCTTCATCAATGATCCACCACTCATACATTTCCCTTGGTGGCTCGGGAAATAGATGGACCATGTGTGTGCAATGAGCGCCCGAATAAAAAGATATTTTAAGGCTTTGAAAGAAAGAAAAGGGAAGAGACACTCATGAGAGAGAACCTGAAGTGACCTTCATTACCAATAGAGTGAGACTCCACTCCAATACAACTCAAAACACTACAAACACAAGGGATAAGAAGACATTTCATACGTACAAGAGGGAGCGGAAGCTCCAAGACTACTCATAGAGAGAGAATGAACTAGAGAGAGATGGACTCAAGAGTCTACATAAGAGAATATCTACAAGAGGGAGAGAAGGCTCATGGAAGAGTCTTGAGGAGACTAAAGCTACAGCAACATGAGGCCTAATGGTGGAGAGATTGATGAACAAGGGAGAAGATGTTGAGATATCAAGCTCCACTCGTGATATGCTAGGGTGACTGTGTGCATTTATGTCACCAACTTGTTAGCTGCAGATGCGGTTGGTACACCGCCCATGAATAATAGCTGGATGACAGCTATCCTTATGTACTCTAGTTCGTGGCTCAGTTAATATGCCACCTTAGTTAGCTGAGTTTGATTTGAGACCCACATATAGGATTCTTCTATTTCTTTGTATAAGAGTTCTTTTGGCTTTCACAACTAAGAAGAGGAAAACTGTTTTCAGCCTCCACCTTTGTGTGTATTCCCCCATTGTGTATGTGAGAAAGCTGCAAGTGAGACTCCTTCCTTCTCTCCCACTATCTTCACATGGTATCAGAGCCTCGTTTTTTGTAAGAAGCTCAAGAAAGCAAACCAATTTCACGGTGTCCTGGTAAGAGGACCAGTGTTGCTTTCCTTTTTTGAGTTTGGAAGCAAATCTCTACAGGTAGCACAGCTGGAAAGTGCAAGAGTGCATTGTCTCATATTGTAACTTTATTTTTTTGATTCAAGGCCATTTCGGGGCCTGTTTTGGAGTCGGAAGTTCTCCGCAAGCATTGAGAAAAAGGCCCTATTTTTGCTGTGCGACCACTGCTCTGCAGGTCAGTGAAAAGTTGCCGTAGAAATCCGTATGCCTATGCGCAGAGATATTGGGAGTTACAGAATCATCCTTATTGCCTATTGATGCAAAATCATCACTAGGAAGTGACTGTATGGTCAAATACCACTTTCGTCAGTTTTGTAGATTTGCCCGTGTGAGGCAGAAGCTGTATTTTTTGTAGTGACAAAATATTTTGCAGTGTTCTGTAATGGCGTCTAATTTTCTTTCACAGATTGTCACTGAAAAGCTTGACAAGAACAACTTCCAAGCATGGAAGTTTGGAATGACGAATTTCCTTATGGGAAAAGGCTATTGGGAGTTCATTACAGGAAATGAAGAAGAACCAGTTCTTCCTAATGTTCCCAATCAACAGGAAATGCAGGCATTTAAAGGATGGCATCAGAGAGCCAGAAAAGTTATGTACTGGCTGTCTATTAGTATTTCAGATTCTATGATTGTGCATATTCACGATGCAAGTACACCAAAGGAAGCATGGGATACTTTGGCAAAAATGTACACCACAAATATGCAAGCTAGGAAAATGCAGCTCAAGCAGAAGTTGCACAATGTGCAGAGAGAAAATATGAGCATCAATGACTACCACATGAAGGTGAAGAAAATTGTAGATGCACTTGCTTCCATTGGGTCGCCAGTGGAAGATAATGATTTAGTTTCTGTGAGAGTTTCTTGTTTCTCCAACCACTCTTTAAAATCCTTTCTTTTTCTTCATTGGCCTCTTTTAAAAGCTAAAGACAAACAAAAACACAAGATTTAGTCACCGAATCGAATCCAAGTCCCATTGCATCTCCCAGCATCTTTAGAAACTACAACAAGCAATTAGAGCACAACTTCCTCCCACGCAGTCCCACTTCTGTGTTGGGGATCATGTACCCAAAAAAGGGCAACTTACCTGCATCATTTCTCTGTGTTGCTTCTCCTGTAAGATGGACTCTTGCTCACAGACTGTTTGATTGAAAACAGCTTCCTTCTTGGCCATCTCTGCAATAAATCTGTTCTTTTTCTCCATAATTTCAACCTCTCTTTCCAAGGCCTTCTTCATCTTGTTTTCAATTGAGAAGTCAAGAAAACATAAGGCTACATTTTGTGTCGTAAATGTGTGTGTGCGTTCAATCCCTGCGGATCGCTTCGGATACTCCAAATTTGGCATCTTGGCATTGTTGCTACGAAATAAAAAACTCCCATCTCCCATCTGTATAAGCCATCCTTCCCTACCAAGTTTTGTAAAACCCACGTGGTTCTTGGTGGTTGAGGCTTTGGTTTGTGTCGTAAGTGTGTGTGTGTTCGATCCCTGCGGATTGCTTTGGATATGCTGAATTTGGCATCTTGGCATTGTTGCTACGAAGTAAAAAACTCCCATCTCTCTCTCTCTCTCTCTCTCTCTCTCTCTCTCTCTCTCTAAGGTCGTCGTATAGCTCAGGTCGCACAACCCTAGTAGCCGTCGCCTGCAGGTCATTTGCCGCCAGACTATCCCTAGCTACACCACCGTCAAGCACATCATCTAGTAAAGAAACCTAGCCGCCACTAGGGTTGTGCAGCCCCCTTCTCTCAGGTTTTGCAACCGCCTTCTTTCAGGTCGTGCAACAGGGTTGCACAACAAGCCGAAGGCACTTCAGGGATCTGTGGGCAGGTGTACGGCCTGCAACAGGGCCTACAAGTGGCACAATGATGGCGGGGCCTGTCAGGCTAGTTGGGCAGGTTATAGCCAGCCAACCAGGCCAATATCCTCTAGTGGGTCTATCATGCTCACTATTGTCTTATGCTGTAGATATGTATTTGCATACGGGGAGGGCGTCTTTGAGAGGATATACTATGGAGGGTATGAGGCTGCAATGTCCGAGTATGTGGGCTTGCTTGGAGGGGTCGTGGCGAACGTCTTTGTCTTAGGGAACTCTATTCCTAGCCTATGCAAATCAAGGAACCCCTTTGCTGAAACTAACACCCCAGGGCTGGGCCAGGGGTTCAGCCCCACCATCTGCTGCGCCTTTATCTCGGGTCCCTGTTGCTGCCCTCTACTTCACCATATGCTCCTACAGATCCTACCTAGCTGCCAGGTACCCTTGTTCTTTCTTCTCTCTTCTCTAGGCATATGCCCTAGGTCTCCCTCCCCCATGCTCTCCTCATTTGGTGGCTTACACATGGGGAGGCGACCTTTCCAATGCCCCCTCTCACAAAACACATCTCGGCCTAATGCCAACACGTCGATGATGTTGCCTCAGCAGCTCCCATGATGGAGCCCTCTGGAATAATTCAATGTCAATTCTGGTTTCTAGCTTTTCAACCAGTGGCTCCTACTCCGCCAGGTCTAGTCCTACACAAGCAAACCATCTTGGTACATAGGTCCATCCAAGGTAGCACCAGATAGCACCACCACCTTCAATCACATTCCTGCCTTCGAACTCAAGCAATCCAGATGCCACCATCTTCCAATTGTCCTCCTCATAATGAGTAAACAACGTGGAGGCTTCCAAGCACCATGCTCGCAGGGTCTATTTCAACCCGTCCTTTGGCAAGGTCCGCAACAAAAGAACCACACCTCGAGAAATTAAATCCCAAGAATATCTATTATCTCCAGATAACCTGAACCATGAACTCTCACTGAGCTCTCAAGCAAGTACTCTTCTACCTTGTCCATAATCACCTTCTAGCAATCTGCGTTTGAGTTTTGAAGGAGCACCCACACTTTCCCTTTCGCCTTAGAAGAAAGCGCATTCCTTCCAATCTCGCATTACCTGAGACATTTGAAGAGCAGATTCTCTCCACAAGATGTTATGAGGATGTTATAAAGGCATAAATTAATGACATCAAGTACATACCAGAACGTCACACTGCCTATGTGCTTGCTCTCAAAGCAAACCATGCACCTCATGGAGGCACATACCAATAACCTATGGAATCATGTACTGCCCCCTTCTAAATGAGAACCACCATCTGAACCTAAAAACCTAGGGCACTCCATGGAATCCTCAGTGCCAACAACCATCCACCTGGAAGAGTCCAAGCACTCCATGCTATCCTTGACCTTCACACAAAGGTCTCTGACTCCCCATCGGCCAAAATCTCAATGTCAGACATCTTCACTATGACTTCTAGGTTGGCATATCTGAGCTCAATAACACATGGACATGTCACCAAGAATAGTTTTTCGATTACCACAGCTTTGGCTTTTGTATCACCATTTAAATCTGAGTCGGACTTCTCCTTGTTTTTCTGATCCGCCCTCTTCTTTCTGCAAACCTTTGCAAAATGGCCTGGCTTGTCACAATAGAAACACTTTTTCTTGTGCTTCCTCTTTTTGCACCTTGTCATTGTTGTAGTTGTTGAAGAGCTTCTTCTTAGCTTCTTCTTGGAGCAAAATTCCTCAAAAGTCATAGGTTTGGCCCTCTGTCCTGCTGCCACAGTCGTAATAAAGCTCTTGAAACTCTGTGGTAGCCTCCTAAGTACCATCAATGTCACATGCACCCCTACACTTGGGTGCAAGGTGACACTCTGGCTACATCGACAAGCTACGTAGGTCAGTCTCTCAACCTTAGGTCAAGTCAAAAGCTCAATCCTTGTTCACTGGTTACCCACTGGAGAACAATAGGATAGTGTTTCCATCTTAGGATTCTAGGTAGGTCTAGGTCTCAACTGCCCTTTTGGGCCTCCTTAGGGCTGAGACAATGAGGGACAATGGTTGGGCTGGGGAAGGGCTGCCTTTATAGGCTGCCCTGCACTCCTCCCTAGGCTGCCTTTTATGGGGCCAAGGGCCCAACCAACCAGCCCAAACCAGCCACCTAGAAAGTCGTCCAATTTGGCTGGTTGGCTCAGCCCACAGCCCCTATAAATAGGGGGGCCCACAGCCCTCGTTTCTCATTCAGCTCTCCCAACCTTTAGCACTCCTACAACTCCCTTCCAGCCCTTGTGTGCAGCGCGGCCCTGATCAGACTCAACTCTTGGCCCTCAGTTCAGCCTTCCTAGAAGGTTTCTACGCAGCACAACGGGGCCAAGGCCCAACCAACCAGCCCAAACCAGCCGCCTAGAAAGTCAGCCAGTTTGGCTGTTTGGCTCAGCCCACAGCCCCCTATTAGATCACATAACTGATAATATCCATTATCATACTTCTTCACCACATAGTAGGGGCCTTCCCACTTGGTAATAGAATTTGTTTTAAATGTGCTGTCCAGCTTACTATCATACCTTAAAACAAGATCTCCTTCATTAATTTTTTTGTCCTTATATTTTAGATTATCCCTCCAATGATTCCTCTCTTGTGTGTGAGCATAGTGCTCAACAGCCCTTGCTCTATCCAATTGAGTTTCTTGCATCTCAAGCGACCTTCTTTTGTAGTCATCTTTTGAATTTTCTTCAAGCTTCATCAACATATTCAATGCTGGAATTTCAACCTCCAGTAGCAACATGGCTTCTTTTCCATACACAAGATGAAATGGAGAAAATTGCGTACCTTCTTTAACTGCTATCATGTATGCCCACACAAAGCCTCTGGAACAACTTGATCCAAGCTCTTACCATGCATCTTCATCATTTTGCTAATCGTGTTGATTAGCTGACCATTGAAGTACTCATCCTTGCTATTACACTGTGGATATTGTGATGTTGAATATCTATGCTTAGTCTTCAAAATTTCACACAACAAATCAACTAACTCACTTCTGAACCTTGGTCCTCTATCACTTACCAACTCCAAGGGTACTCCATATCTACAACAGATATCTTCATGTACAAACTTGCAAACTTCTTTAGCATTCATTGCACGGACTGCTCGTGCCTCTGTCCATCTTGAAAGATAATCTACTGCTGTGAGGAGATAACATTTCCCCCTTGCTGTCATAGGTAGTAGAACAATTGCATCTATTCCCCATTTCTCCAAAATATTATAAGCAATGATTAGATTTCTCAATTCAAGAATCAACACCCTTCTTTCCATTTGTTGACATTGTAGACATGATCTACACCAATGTTGAATATCTCTCTTGGAGTGAAGGCTTCCATTAAGATCTTCTTGAGCATGGTCTTAAAAGCAAAATGCCCTCCACATATCCCTTCATGATTTCATTCCAAAATGTGAATTACCTCCTCTTGCCATGGAACTCTCCGGAACACAAGATCAGCTCCCTTCATATAAAATACATCACCAATGAGACAATAAGGCTTACATGCCTTCACGAATCTATGATTCTTTCCTTTCCAGACTTCTTTTGGAACTCTACTTGTCAAAAGAAAACTTTCCTCCTTTGCTAGAGACTCCCTTGCTTTATACAAAGGATCTTGAATCTTGGACTGCACAAACCTGTACTTCCTTTTTGCTACAAGCAACATCATGAGCTTCTTGATTCTTACTTCTATCAACATGCTGGAGTATCCCTTTATCAAAGTACTTGAACTTTTTTTTGCAGCTACAACCCAATTCTTTAAGTGGTGATGCTTAGTCTTCGAAATCCCCAATATCTGTTTCACAACCAGCAGAGAATCTTCCTTAATTGTAAGTCCTTTTATTCCCATCTTCATGCACTTCTGAAAACCTTCAAACAGAGCTGAATATTCAGCTTCATTGTTACTGCCCACATTCAACTCCAAACCTATTTTAAGCACCAGGATCACAAATCAGAAATCCCCCAGTAGCGTTGTTTAAGTTTTTCTTAAAAGAACCATAAAAAAAGAGTGCAAAACTGTCCTCCAAAATCTGCTCCTCCATTTTCTATTTCTTCTCCTCAACTTCTTTAACTGAGATTGGCTTCTCTTTATATGTAAGTAAATCTGCAAGCGTTGCACGGGTAGTATCTTGAACTAAGAAAGAGAAAGAGTACTCTTGCAATTCTGTTATCCATTTGATCATACTACGAGAAAGTGCAGTATTATTCAACAATTAAGCCAATAAAGTACAGCTTGTGAGAACAACAAAAGGATGAGGCAACAAGTAATTTCGAAATCTTCTGCAAGCATATACGAAGCTGGATAATACTAATTATGCATCAGAATATTTCACTCTGCTTGCAAAATATACCGGTCTCATGTATCTAGATTGCTCACCTTGCTGTAACAATATTAATGCATCACGCCCAACTGAAGGATTCACATAAAATGGCTTTGTAAAGTCCGGTGCCTTCACAACACAAGTCACATTTCCAAGTATTCCTTTCACAAACTCAAAGACTTCCTCACATTCTTTAGCCCAATGTAAAGGCACACTTTTCACAGCTTGGTGAAGCGGTAAAGAACTTGAGAAAGCATACAAATAAACCTTGACAAGTATTTTACCTTCTGAAGAAAAGTAAGTAACTGTTGTGTGTTTTTGGTGATGCCAATGTTACAAGAGCCTTAGTCTTGTCAAGACCTCGTTCTATTCCATTTTCAGACACCACATGTCCCAGCACCTTGATCTTAGTACAAGCCAGCTTGCATTTTCTTGGGTTGAAATTGATCTTCACTATCATCAATCCTTTTGAAAACTTGATCAACTTTAGTACAGTGATCACCCCGATCACTATATACACAAATCTCATCAATAAAAGATTTATAGAACTTGTCAAGAAACGGAGCAAGTAAGTTTCATTGGTGTTCTCCTGGTAATGAGAAGGGGCATTTTTCAAACCAAATGGCATCTTCCTATAGCTGAAACATCCCCAAGGAGTAATAAAGGTCGTCTTAACCTGATCTTCTGGAGCTATTTCCATCTGGAAGTACCCTGAATAGCCATCACGAAGGTTGTACATTTGATGGCCTGTAACTCTGTCCAAAACGTCATCCATGTGGGACAATGGACAATGATTGCTCTTTGTCAAAGCATTGGAGTGGCTTATAATCTACACATATTCTCCATTTACCGTCTTTTTTAGGTACTATGACCACCGGACTGGCCCAATCTAAATGGACAACAGGGTAGATTATGTTAACCTTCAAAAGCTTTACCACCTCTTCTCGAAGCACTTCCACTTGCTTTGGGGTGAGCCTTCTCATTCTCTGAAACACTGGCCTTGTATTTTCTTTCAATTCAATCCTCAGAGGCTTACCTCTTGACACGACCCCAGCACTCTTGAAACCTTTGATCTGCAAGCAAACACAAGAATACACCAAACTTGAGGAAACTGAGCAGGTTGCTCACCACCCACCATGACATCTACGGGATGTGATCCCGAATCAGGAGATGTCCCCTCCAAGCCACGAGCTGAGCTACTGGCATGAACTCCCAACCAGATCCTAACCAGCCTAGTGTCCCATACCACCAAGTGGCACTATGAAGCCTCAGGGGTGGGGCAGCCCCCCTTCCTAGTGCATTCACTAGGATGCGCATCGCCTCATCCGATAGCACCGTTTGGGAAGCTAATGGAGGCGGAGCCATTGTGGGCCTAATGGGTCATAGGGTGTTCTCAAGCATGCTGGCCCTGGTGGCGGGATCCATTGGGTTGCCGGTACTGGCATTGGGGTTGTGAAGCCTACTCCTCCATACATTGGGCCTGCAACTGCTTGAGAAAATTGTTAGCCTCCAAGAGGACGCAAGTTACTAGGCATTTGCATGGAGGTTCCTTGCATGGACGATAAGGTGGAGCTTGCCGAGGCCACATAGTCTCGGTGAATGTTGGGGGCACCTGAAAGGTTAGAAGTTCATAATAGTTTCCCCTTGGAAGTCTTGTGCATTTCCTCTGGGCCTTGGGCTACGCTATGATGCAGGCGCACGTCCATGACTCAATCCAGGATCAAGCCTAGCACCTGGGAACGAGACTTGCTCCCATCGGCTCACTGAGAACTGAACCTCTAGGCACCTTATATAGACTCGGGCCCCAAGCGCCAAAAATAGCGAAGACCTTTATCTGGTTCGTACCCTTGCCACTCAACCCGAGAATCAAGCCTGCCTAGCTATAAGTCTCCCCAGGCTACCTGAGCTAGTCTTGTGTACCTAGTACATGTCAGATACCAATCCGTGCACATGACATACTTCCCCTCCTCTAAGAACTCACTCCTAAGTTCGCTAAAAAACTTGAGAATGTCCTCTGGAGGTTCTGTAATGTCTCCCATATTGCATCCTCCTCAACACGATCTTTCCACTTGATCTTGTATTCCGTGATAGTTCGATTACGAATCTGTCTATCACAAAATTCAAGAATACTCTTAGGTTCATGTGGAATAAAAGTCAAATCTGTAACTTCTATTATTTCTTGAGGAGAAACAAGTTGATCATCCACACCCAATAACTCTTTCAGTCTACTAACATGAAATACTGGATGTACTTTAACATCAGGAGGCAATTCTAGTCTATATGCAACTGGTCCAATTCTTTTAATAACCTTGAACAGACCACACTACCTGGGGGATAACTTTGGAACCAAACCAGTACTTAGGCTCTTGGATTCCTTGGGAATTTGCAAATATACCATCGTTCCTTCAGAGAACTCTCTAGGTGAATGATGTCTATTAGCATAAAGTATGTCTTGATCTTGGGCACTTCTAATAGACTCCTTGGCAAACTGCAACATTTCTTGCATGTCTTGCAAGAAGGTCTTTGCAGCATCATTTTGGATTCCGTTTAACCCAACCACAACTGGTGACTTAGGTTGAAACCTGTACATAAGCATAAAAGGACTGCAACCACTACTCGAATGCTTTGCACTGTTATAAGAAAATTCTATGATAGGTAGATAATCTTCCCGTGAAGACTGTCTTAAGATTAGAAACATATGCCCGAAGCATATCTTCAACCAATTGGTTGACCTTCTCTGTACTACCATTAGATTGTGCATGATCTGAGGAACTCATACTTAAAGTAGTTTCTAACTTCTCAAAAACAAGTGTCCAGAAGTTACTTGTAAACTTCGAGTCCCTGTCACTGACTATGTTAGAGGGCAAACCATACAGCTTAAACAAGTGGGCCACAAACTCGTGAGCCAGCTAAACAACTGAAATAGTTGTTCTAGTAGGTAAGAATCTAGCCATTTTTGTTAGATGGTCCACTATGACTCAAATGGAGTCATGACCCTTGCGCATTCTTGGCAAACCGGTAATAAAATCCATGGAAATACTTTCCCATTTATTACCCAGGATTTGCAATGGTTGTAATAAACCCTCACTTCTAAGGCGTTCTGTCTTAGTAACCTGACAAACCCGGCAACGTACCCCATAGTTTTCTATAAATGCACGCATCTAAGGCCAATAAAAGGTATGCTTCACAAGAGTCAGAGTCCAATGTATACCTGGATGTCCAGCACTAGGAGCACCATGACACTCCCAGAGAATCTTGGATCGAAGATCCATGACATCTGGCACACATATCTTTCCATTTCGGAACAGCAAGCCATTCCTAATCATCCACTGACCTCCCGTCGCCTGTACCGTAGGTGGCACAATCCCTGAGTCTTGGTCAACCATGGAGCTCCCATCCTAGACTTTCTGCCAATAAGAACTAAAATGACTGTTAGTTGCATAAAGCCCTCTCAAGGATTGAAATAGGTCTGAGGATATTTCCGTAAATGACATAGCATTTACAAACTTGACTCAACTTAAGGCATCTGCCACACTATTCAGCGAACCCTTTCGATAAGGTATTTCAAAATCAAAATCTTGCATTAATTCTGCCCATCTAGCCTTCCGTCCCCTTAATTCAGACCCATCACACACAGACTTGATTGACTGGTGATCGGACAATACAAGAAACTTTGAACCATACAAGTAGTGTCTCCAAACTTTTAGAGCATACACAACTACATAGAGTTCTTTTTCTAGTGTGGGCCAATGATATTGGGTGTCATCTAGCTTCTTACTCTCAAAAGCTCCAGGTCTGCCCTCTTGGAATAAAGCTGCCCCAATTGCAAAATCACTCACATCGGCCTCTAAAACATAAGGCCGGGTAGGATTGGGTAATGCAAGAACGGGTGCTTCCTTGATAGTTAACTTCAAGGTTTCAAAAGCCTTGTTCAATGCATCATTCCAAGAGATCGACTGGGTAGACCTGTGTCAATGACCTTTCAATATGTTTGTCAAGGGTGTCGTGATGTGTGAATAAGCACAGACTTCCGTAGAAATACCATGAATCCTAGGAAAGAACGAAGTTGTTTCATAGTCCGAGGGATAAGACATTTTAAAACCTTCTGGATACGATCCAAATCAATGCTAATACCTTCGGAAGAAATCTTGTGTCCTAAGTAAATGATCTCCTTCATAAAGAAGTCACATTTACTCATCTTGGCATAGAGCTTATGCTATCTTAGAAAAACTGAGACAATCCAAAGGTGTCCTATGTGATCCTCTAGTGTTCCGCTATATACCAAGATGTCATCTAAGAACACAACAACAAATTTGTTCAAAAAATCTCGAAACAAATCGTTCATCATTTGTTGGAAGGTGGCAGGAGCATTGGTCAAACCAAAAGGTAATACGAGAAACTCATAGTGGCCATACCTAGTTTGGAATGTGGTTCTATCTATGTGTTTAGCATAGATACAAATTTGGTGATAACCCATACACAAATCAATCTTAGTGAAATACTTCGCTCTGGCCAAATGGTCTATCAAATCATTGGAACGAGGAAGAGGGTATCGATTCTTAATTGTCACTTTATTCAATCATTTATAATCTATACACATTCTCCACGAATTATCTTTCTTCTTTCTTAAGAGGACAAGTGCTCTCCAAGGTGATTTACTTGGGCGAATATAGCCCATATTCAAATAATCTTGTAGCTGTGAAGTTAACTCATCCTCCTCAAGCTAGCTCATCCTATAAGGCGGAACACTAATAGGATGAGCCCAAAGTACTAAATCTATGCGATAGTCTACTGCCCGTTCAAGAGATAAACCTTCCGACAGTTAAGCAAGGAATACATCCATGAAATCATCTAACAACGTTCTCAATTCACAATGTTCAAACACACTTAAATCATTCTTGTTATAAACAGAGACAACAAATGAAGAAAGCGGAATCAAAACACACTGATACACATCATAATGAGAAGTTTTTAATATATTCTGAAGCTGCATCATAGATACAATAGTTCCTTGAGAAGAGGGAATATCATTAGACTAAATACAAAATTGGGTGTCCTTATCCAAAAAAGAAAGGGTATGCTCTTTCCATCCAATCCGAATATTGTGGGTTTTAAACCACTCAATTCCAATTAACAAGTCCACATGTTCCAAGTGCATGACATAGCACGTAAGAGCAGTTGTGTAGTCTTGCTGGATAGAAAGTGCCTCAATCTTGTGATCCCAAAACTACTTCCCAACTGGAAGCTGCACCTCGTACGTGTGATCGCTAGGTATCGTGGACAGCCCCATCTTCTGCACAAGTTTGTAATTAACAAAGTTGTGAGAGCTGCCTGGGTCAAAGAGAATGTGAACTCTTTGGTCCCTAACTTCTCCATAAACTCGGAAAAGATCATGGGAACCAAATAACAAATTATTAAAAGTGCAATTACAAGAAGTTGGGCAAGTAATGACATTTACAGAAATACCTGTCATCAAAACTTGATTAGCTCCCTTAGCTTTGGTACCTAGACCCGCATGGAGCCTCAGTCTCCGCGCTTACTTTTGGTTCTTGCGCTTAGGACAATCATTCCTAGTGTGGCCCCGCTCCTCGCATATGAAGCAATGTCCTTCTTTCTTTAGCTTCAAGGTACGAAGGAAATGGACACGATTGTTCTTTGCCTAAGTCAAATGTTTCTTGGAGGTGTTGTCTAAAGACTTCGACTGCCCACTACTAGTGGTAGACTGGAAGAATTTCCTCTTGTTCTTCCGACTCATGTCGGCAACTGTGGTTCCCTTTGCATTGGCCATGGTATCATCATAGATGCATGCATAATTCATGGCCCCTTGCAAAGTGGTACACTTGTTGTTCTTGATTTATAACTTGTACGAGTCAGGCACACCATCCACAAAGAAACCTAACAAGGTCACTGGATCCATCTTTGTAGCTCTGGCCTGCAAATCCTGAAACCTCTAAAGATAAACCTCAAATGTCAAATTCAACTTGGACATATTGAGGGCTTTGAGCTTGCCTACGATATCGTAATCTTCCTCCTTCAACAACTCTTTCTTGAAGATGCCTTTGAATTCTATCCATGTTGCAGGCTTGGGTCGGGGTTCCTTCCACCACGATAAAGCCTTTCTGGACATAAACCCTGCTGCAAGCTATATTTTCTTGTCATCTAGGTAAGGGTGAAACTGGAAGTGTACTTGCCACTTGTGCAACCAAGTGTCAACAACCTCCTTGGTACGAGACTTCTGATCTCTGAGAAAAGGATCTGGAGTGATGTTTGGACCTAACACTGAAGCCATGGCATCCACATGTGTGAGCGCTTGAACAATGCTAGTCAAAAGTGTGAGTGTAGTCTGAATTCCTTGGAGTTGCTGCGTCAACCCTGTTTGATTCGTGTTAACCTGCTCAAACTTTTCATCAAGAGTAGTGGTGAATTCACTGAAGGCTGTCTTCATAATCAGATCATCGTAGGGTCCCTGGTCATCCTTTGCATGGTAGTTCATATCTTGGTCTCCCATCGCAAGCTCGGGGTGTCACGGGGGTGTGAAATTCTAAGTACTTTAATGTACTACAAGACTGTGACAACTTTGGTTTTAAAAGTCCAAGTGTGGGCTTAATAATGTGTAATTAAACACGGCATGGTGCCTAGCACATAAGCGTAATTAATCCCTAGGGCCAAAGACATTCCAAGGAATTAAAAGAGTGGTTGTTGGGAAATGATGATGTGGCATTTTAAATGGGCCCCCTAGAGGGCCATGTACCTCAGTGGCCCCCCTAGAGTTCTAGGTGGCTCTAGTGCCTTCTACATGCTCCTTTGCCATTCCTGGACCTTCTTGGGCCTTCTAAACTTCACATGTGTGGTTTCCTCTCTCATCTTCTCCCTTTGTTGAGATTTTGGACTGGTTTTTCAGCCTCCTTCAGCTGAATTCCGTTTTACTTCATAACTCCTCACCCGTTTGGATTCCTCGACTTCCGTTTGGCCCGATGGCTTCCCCTCTACCTCCCCTTCGCAGTGATATGCTTTTCCCTCCGTGCATTTGGTAGAACGAGTAGAGCTGAGCACTTCTTTTGCTGGTTGAATTTGCAAAAGTGGCTTTTTCTGGACCTTTTTGCTTCTACAGCCCCTTGGGCCTCTCCTCTTGCAAAGCTACAGCTTTCTATTGAATTTCGGGTGGTCCCAGGTGTTGGTTGACTGGTTTTTCTCAAGTTTAAAGGACTTTCTAGCGATGAAACTTCTCCAAAACCTTCTCGATGCATTCCTCTCTAAAGCACGCTTCTTTTAATCCCAAGAACTTCCACTTCTTCGCAACAGAAGTGCTTCTTTTTGCATTTTTCAGTGGAATTCTTGCTGGTCAGCTCTTGTAAATGCTCTTCCTTTGCACTCCTCTTTGACTGAGAATGTAATTGGGCATTGGCTACTATGTCCTCTTGGCGATTGAGGACTTGGTTCGAGTTTTCAGGGCTTGGTGAGTTGTGATTTTGCTGCTACAATTTCTTTTTGCCATAAGCTATTGGTTGGCCTCGTGTGCCACCTCTTTCTTGGTTCACGGGTGCCCAGGGAGTGCTACATGAGTCATTCTTTGGTTGGGTACTTTGCTGATTTTATTTTGGAGCTTTGAAAAGCTTTGTGAATGCCATCTGGAAACCACTCAAAGAGAGTGCAGCTGGGATGCAGTGTGATTGCATCTAGACAGCCAATGGAATTGCACTTGGAAAAGAGAATGCCTTTGGGTTGAGCCTATGGGTTAAGTGCACTTATGTGATGGTGTTCTATGCTTGAAAGCCTTGCGAAGGCTCAGTGAATTGGGGCTACATGCTCAATTGCAGGGAAGGTCTCCGAGATGCAACTTGTAATCATTTCATTGTGAAATATAAAGAAATACCAAAAGGGGTGCCACGGTGTTTGGGGCCAATCTGGTGTACTTGTCCATGTTTGTTGAGTAGGGGCATTCTAGCATCCATCCCTTTTTTAGTGGTTTTGTTTGTGAACAAATGGGTAAATGCCAAAATGGTGATCATGCAATGGTTAATGGTTGTGAGATATGCTTTGTGAGCTGTAAATAAGTGCTAAAGTGATTAAAGGTTTAGTTCCACTGCCCTCTGAGTGATTAGAGGCCGGTTTCATTGGTTCCATTGTCGAGATACCACACACTCTTTCTCAAGAGGTGGGCCTCGGTAGTTTGGTGGAAGGATATCTTTGCTGCACTTTTTGACAGTTGAATATTACAACCATAAACATGGTGAGTACCCATGAGCAAGAGAGCTCCACAACTCCTCAAAGGAGAAGGTAGGAAAGCCTTAATGATCTAGCTAGTGTATAGCTGTAGGGAGCACAACAAATGCCTTTTCAGCAAGCCACACATGAAGATACAATTGAGCTCAACGGTGATACTAGTTCTAGCAGTGAGTCAGATGATGCTACTATGTTGAATGCATAGCTTGCAAGTGCAGTGCCAGCTTTGACTAAGCTGACTCAAAATTTGGCTCAGATTGTGCAAACAAATGCCAAGAAGAAGAAGAAATCAAGAAAGCACAAGCACAGAAAGAGTGAGTACACACATGCATCAGCTTCTCATGGCGGACCGCACACTCATGCATTAGTTTCCCATGAGGGACAACCATCAAAAATAACTCAGAAAGTGACTTCCAAGAGAGAGGAATCCCCCAAAAGAGCACTTGAGAAAGAGGTACAAAAAGTATAGCCAGTGCGACAGTGTGAGCAGCCAGCACAAGGCCTTGGTTTAGGTACTTCTACTCCTCAAACTAATAATGTGCAGTCCATAAATGTGGCTCAGTCACCTCAGCCATATTTGAGGCAGCAACCTGAATATTTTGGTACAAATTCTATCTTTGATGCTATGTTGATTTCACCACCAACTGGGCATAGAAAGCAAGCCATGTATGACAATGTGGGAATGCAGCTAGGCATGCAAGCCATAGCATATGCTCCCATGCCTAATGTTCAACCAAGCATGGCTCTCCCTAGTGAAGGGAATGCTGCAAAAATACAACCATCTTTGGGACAGCCAATATCAAATGTATCTAAAGAATTTAAGGAAAGAAAAAGCTGAACATGTGTTACTATGGTCCTTTCCAGGTATCTGAAAAGATAAATGAGGTAGCTTACAGGCTGAAGTTGCCTCCGCATTGGAAGATACATAATGCCTTTCATGTGAGCTTGTTAAAGCAATATCATGGAGATGTTCCTAAGGATTTACATGATGAGGTGCAGCCTGAAGTGGAAGAACAGGATGAACTTCTAGTCCCAAAGTAGATTCTAGCACACAGAGATAGAAAGCTCAAGGGTAAAGTTATCCGTCACTACTTGGTAAAATTTCAAATTACCCATCACTTGATGCAAAATGGATAGAGGAAGGCAGGAGCACATTTTGGAAGACACTTTTATACTTTTTTTTTTTTTTAATGGCTCATTTAAGAAGAGTTTAAACAAAGCTACTTGTGGATTTGTGATTTTATAATCCCCAAGGTGAAATAGTGCTCAAAACAAGTTTGGTGCTGAGTGTGAGTAGTAATAATGAGGTTGAATATTCAGCCCTATTCAAAGGGCTATAGAAATGTATGAAGATGGGGATAAGGAGACTTACAATTAGAGGAGATTCTCTGTGTTGTCAAGCAAATATTGGGGATTTGGAAAACTAAACATCAGCATTTAAATAACTGGGTTGTGATTGTCAAGAAAATGTTAAACCATTTTGATAAATGGATACAAAAACATGCGAATAGAATCATGAATCAGGAAGCCCATGATGTTGCTTGTAATAAAATGAAGTGCAGATCTGTGCAGTTAAGGTTCAAGAGCCCTTATATTAGCAAAGGGAGTCTCTAACAAAGGAGGAAGGTTTTAATTCCAAATGAAGTTGCGAAAGGAAAGAGGTACAGATTTGTGAAGGCATGTGAACCTTATTGTCTCATTGGTGATGTACTTTATATGAAGGGGGTTGATCTAGTACTCAGGAGAGTTCCATGGCAGAAGGAGGTAATTCATATTTTATAATCCAATCATGAGGGGATATGTGGAGGGAATTTTGCCTTAAAACCATGCTGAGGAAGATTTTAATGGAAGGATATGTGTGGCCTTGACTTCACAGAGACATCCAGCACTGGTGTAGATCGTGTCTACAATGTCAACGAATGGGAAGAAGGGTGTTACATCCTAAGTTAAGAAATGTAATCATTGCTTATAATATTTTTGAGAAATGGGGGATAGATGCAATTGGTCCATTACCCATGACAGCAAGAGGGAAATGTTATCTCCTCATAGGAGTAGACTATCTCTCGAGATGGACAGAGACACGAGCTATCCATGCAGTGAATGCTAAGGAAACTTTGCAAATTCGTGCATGAAGAAATCTAATGTAGGTTTGGACTACCTTTGGAGTTGCTGAGTGATAAAGGACCAGGGTTCAGAAGTAAGCTAATTAACTTGTTGTGTAACAAATTGAAGATTAAGCATAGATATACAACACCGTACTATCCACAGTCACATGAAGCCTTTTCCTTGCATTGTACTTCCTTTGAGAGAGTGAAAGAGAAGTTCAATGTTTGCAAGTGGCATTGCAAGTATTGCTCCAAGATCCAAACTAGTAGTGTGACCCGCCTTCTTATTCATTTGTGTAAGTTGGGTGGGCAATCCGGACCATGCACAAGGACTCCCGATGATATTTTTCAAGATTGTTGTCAAAAGTACCTACCCTTGAAGCAAAGGAAGAAGACCCCTATGGCATGAGAGGAGATGGTGTGCCCAGACATTTCCTCATCCGATGAGGCCTCTCAGTATGTCTCTGTTACATCTATCAGGGCTGCTATGTCCTCTAGCATGGCATCAAATAGAACAAAGACAAGCGATGCAACAAGAAGGAGGCAAGCCACTCTTGCCCAAGCCACCGATGGCCTCTTTGGTCCATTGTCATTCCTGAAGGAGCGGCAAAGACAAGCTAAAATAGAGATTGCCCGCACCATCATTGAGTGCAATATCTCTTTCCATGTGCTTTGATGTGAATGGTGGTGAAGAATGGTGAAAGCCATAGCCTCGATTGGTCCATGTGAAGGGTGAGATGGAGTTAGCTACAATGACATGCGTACCAAGAAGCTAGATGAAGAGAGGAAGAGAATCAACAAGTCTCTTGAGCCCATGTGTGCTGGGTGGGCCAAGTATGGATGCTCCATTCTCTCTAACAGATGGTGTGATACAAAGAAGAGAGGCATCATCAACATTCTTGTCTCTTGACCTCTTGGCACATACTTCTTGTGCAGGCCATGGATGTGGGAGAGAAGGGAAGAAAAACCACTGCCTCCTTGATCTATCATCACATTTGGGATGCTATACTTGAGGTAAGTTGAGAGTCATGTAGTAGCTAGCTTCTTTATATTCTTTGATCTCAATAAGCAAATCTACTTCTTCTTCTTGAATCTTACAAGCTGAAACTTGTCCTTGTCATATAGGTCGGTCCCCCAATTATGATGCAAGTCGTAACGGACAATGCCTCCAATTGTAGGTCCATGGGTCACACACTTGAAGGGGAGTTTACCTCAATAGTGTGGACTCCATGTGCTAGTCATTGCCTTGACCTTCTCACGGAGGACATAGGTAAATTGTTGTGATTAAAGACCATTGTGAGTGACGCTTGCTCCATTGTGAGCTTCATCAACTCCAAAAATAAGCTTCTTGCCATCTTCGACTTGGGGTTGAAGAAGCCATCAAAGACATGATTCGTTACTATGTGGCTACTTCTTGAGTGGCTCTATGACGTTCAAAACAAGCATCAAAAGACAGTCATGTCCGATGAATATAAAGAATGGCTTGAAGGAGAGTCAAGTGCAACTCAACAAGATGCTAAAGACATTAAACAGCTTTCCTTGAGAGAGTCTTTTTGGCAAGGGGTGAAGGCCATTGTCATTGCCAGGGTAAAAGGTCTTGCGCCTGTCAAACATGAAGGAGGCTACTTTAGGACTTCTCCATCACTTCATGAAAGAAGCCACTGTGGAGATTATCGCCTCCACCATTCTAGATACGGATATTAGTCCGTCATGGTAACTTATAAACCTACAGTCCTAATATTGAATCTTATTTCTTTGATTTTGAATGTTAATTAATAATCTCTCGAGTCTAGCTTATCGTTATTCTTTGGACATTAGTGATATCTTGGATACCACACCAAAGCGGGATGACATCCTCTTTCATGTCAACAAAGGTGGAAGTGGATGAAAGGACCCACCCATGGTTTTGTTGCCCTCATGGATCCTGCTTTCAAGGCCCCCTCTCTCTTTACAGATGAGGACTTGGCCTCCGATAGAGACAAATATCTTCCTAAAGCATTGCATGAGGACAAGCATGGCACATTTCTTCAAGAACTCACAAACTACAATGACCAAAGGGGAACCTCATTTGCCTCCACCGTGTGTTAGAAGAGACACTCCTTGATCAAACATCTTTTTTTGTGGGAGTCTTTTGGCTTCCAATTGCCTCATCTACAAAAAGTAGCTATGAGGGTTCTTGCACAGTCACATGTCAAATTTTCAGGTAAATGTGGATGAGTGCAAGCTATCGGCAAATAAGCTTAGAAGTATCACCAGAGAGCGTGATCAAGACCAGATTTTCAGCGACCACTACTTCAAGCTGGAGGAGATAGATCGACGAGTGTCACACACTCACATTGGGAGAAGGGTCACCATTCCAGTTGGTGGCACTCATGGTGGTAGAGCATCCACATCCCGTATTAGGACATCTGTGCCATCGACTCCCCGAACTGATGTGAGACGTGGCTCTTGGAGCATATCGACCACATCCATTGCTAAAGGCACCCCTGTGGCTAGAGAGAAGGAGTATGATGAGGAGGGCAATGTTCTTAGTGAGGGTGACTATGGTGAGGGGTCTCATGGATCCTCATCATCCTTTAGTGAAAGTGATCATAGTCCTTGATTTAACAATGATGGGCATACCTAGAGGCCAAGACCTAGGCACTAGGCTCTTGCCTATAGTAGTAAAGCTTTTTGTAAAACTTTTTGCATCTATATTAGACCTTGGTCCCCTTTTTGTACTCACTACTTATGTCACAAGTCACGACCCACTACTATTTATAATGATATATCTTCAATCCTTTTGACATGAATCATGAATCATGATATATCTTCGGTCCTTTTAAGTTTTGCAAATGTAACATGTATAATGTTTATGTTGAAACTTTCAAGAATCAAGTCATGTACATCTTCTAAGCATTGAATGTCCATTCAAGAAAAGCATGTCCTTACACTAAAACTCTAAAATATCTCTCTCTCCTTTTTGTATCAAACGTACACTTAATATTTTTTAGTTCTTTTAGTATCGCACTAATATCGATTGGTACATATCAAACGTAATCGGAGGTGTCAACCATGCCACAGTGTATAGCAAGAATGAATATTTCAATGGTGAGGTAATCAACATGATGAGTAAAATAATGAAGATGCATGGCAAGAGTTGGGATCAAGTTGTTCCAGAGGCTTTGTGGGCATACATGATTACAGTCAAAGAAGGTATGTAGTTTTTATATACCTAGATGAATCCAAGAACCTTCCCAAACTCATCCTCTAAAAGTGCATTTTCAATCTCACGATAGTCACTCGTAAGATTGAAAACCATAAACTCCATCATGCATAGAAGGGACTAGCTACTATGGCATCCCCACTGATGTCATCAGTGCCCAACAATGGGTGTAGACCATAGTATAAAAATATGCTCACACATACACACACCCACACATACTTGAGCATCCATTTATACAAAGTCTTCGTACTGAGTTTCTATCGACAGTCCGAAGGTGAAGGGCAGACTAAGGCTAGCACTAAAGGAGATGGTTAATCAAAAGATAGTCTAAAATCTCTTCATTCAAGCTACAACTGCGAATGAAGTCTAAACAATTTCGTTTTAGTCTCTCCCAAACGAGATATCCCCATTCCATCACGTGTAAGGAAAAGAAGCCATGTTGCCACTAGAGGTTGAAATTCCAGCATTAAAGATGTTAATGAAGCTTGAAGAGAGTTCGAAAGATGACTATAAAAGAAGGCTGCTTGAGATGCAAGAAGCTCAATTGGATAGAACAAGGGTTGTTGAGCACTCTGCTCAGACACAAGAAAAGAATCAGTGGAGGGCTAATCTGAAATATAAAGACAAGAAAATCAGGGAAGGGGATCTTGTCTTAAAATATGATCTTAAGGTATGATAGTTAGCTGGACGACACTTTTAAGACAAAGTTTATAGCCAGATGGAAAGGCCCCTATCGTATAGTGATGAAATATAATAATGGTTCTTATCAGTTATGTGATGTAGATGGTAGAGAGTTGATGATGAAGAGTCAAGATCCGGGATGCATTATCTATCTCATACAGATCCTTCAGAATGACCCACGCCTCTACTGACGTGTCAATCATCTAGATGTGAGTAATCACAGAGGTTGCCGTAGTCCCTATGATCAATGCCAGGGCATGGGCATCTCTATCCTCCCATGCTTCGAGCTCCTCCCATCTACTGGTATAACATCCTCCCCTTTATATCCATCATATTCTCCGGCTTTGACTCCGCTCCTGTTGTTAGCTCCCATAGTTTTTGAGCAACTAAATGACTCCGAATCTTCACCTTCTAGATAGGATAGTCAATCCCATCCAGTTTCTCGGACTCTCCAAAGTTAGGGATGGTGAAAGAAGAAACTCAACTAGAGGAGGAAGGGAGCTGACAAGGTTTCTGCTTTTGAAATCGACATCTTTGTTGCTAAACCACACAGCAAAATCGAAAAGCAAACTTAACCATTTGTAGATGTACAAACCTAACTGAACTTAAGTCACCCTCCTCATAAGGGCACAGTCCTCCAGTCGTGGAAGTCAATTCCCTAGAGCCTTTGGATCAAGGTCATCCTTCAGCGAGGTCCCTACCTTCAAGCTCCCACACTTGTGAGCCTCCTACTTGGGCTCTGATACCATGTTAGAAATCAACCAGCAGAGGGTACGCACAACAGAAGACTGATAGAATAGCCCAGGAGCTCACATAGTGTATGTGATGTGTGGAATAACAAACTTCTTAACTTTATGCTTCAAATATATGTGCAGACTAGAAAATAGGCTGATCCAGCCAGATATAGAAACCACCAAAATGATATATTTTCGTTCAAAGCTATGGACACAATAAAAAAGATAGATCCAAAGTCCCACCAGGATGTAGTCCTCTGATCTTACCACAAGGTACTTCTAATACCTGTCGGATATCTCTAGATCACTGAGCCCGTGTGCTCTACTTCGAGCATTTCTAGACTCTCTGTCCAAAGACCTCAGCACCTTGCTACCCTAGAAGACAGCCTAGGTTCTAGCCCTAGATGAGCTCGGTTTGCATCACCAGTGGGACTCCTCTGCCTCCTAGATTTAGACCTGAGGGCTGCTCCCAAAACTACTGGCTGCTGGATGTGGAAATGGGGCCTATGGCCCCTCCTTTTATAGGGCAAGGTAGCCCTTGTACCAAACAACCCAGTAGGGGGGTGAACCAACCCCCTGCTAGCTAACTTGTACTCTGCATACAAGTGAGGGCCCAGCCCCCTTCTGTGTGCCAGCTGACTTGGATGGCCCCCTCTAGGCTATGTGCTGGGCGATGTGGCAAACCAGCCTGGCCGACCTGCTCCTACCCCCCACCAGCCTATGGGGCTATAAAACTAGGGCCTCCTAGCCCATCCTTTCATGCAGGGCCCAGCCCTCTTGACCAGACCACAAACAGGCCTGGTTGGCTGAGAAATAACCAGCCCAACCAACCTAACATGTGCTTCTATGGCCCCGCCATCATTGCACCACTTGCAGGCCCTACTATAGGCTGTACACCTGCCCACAGATCCCGCCATCTGTTGTGCCTTTATCTCGGGTCCCTGCTGCTGCCCTCTGCTTTGCCTTATGCTCCTGTAGATCCTGCCTAGCAACCAAGTACCCTTATCCTTTCTTCTCTCTTCCCTGGGCATATGCCTCCCTCCCCCACGCTCTCCTACATCCCACATTGAATGTCACTTATCATACTCTCATACATTTCCACCAAATTAAAAAAACCCCTAGCTGATTTAGGCATCTAGTGCAAACATTCAAAATGAAGGGAAAAGCCATGATTACCGGTGACTTTAACTCCAAAACAAGAACATCACATATTAAGAATAGTAGAGCATGGGAAATTGAGCCACTTCGCATGGATGACATAGATGTGCTAACATGGTATCAAAATCACACCTCATCGACATGCCCTTACTTGCATTATGTAAAGCATTCATATGCTTATACTAAAAACATGCAAAGATGGCATAGAGTAGGTAGCAGTGTATTATGCTTTGATGTCAAACGATGAAGTTGATTTTGCTTACATCACCACTACATTACTTTTACTTTGCTTGGGTCAAGAGGAACACAAAATGTACCCAAAACAATAATACCACGTGAACCCCAAATAAGAAGCATGTAGAGATCCACCCTCATTGAGGATACAGGTGGTAGTTCTTTGCAAGATAAATGCAATTGCTTTTCGGAGTCCTAGCAACAAAAATGGGAGATGTCAACCGCATCAACAAGGACAAATACTAGATGGGGCACACACACACACACACGCACATTTCCACCAGATTAAAAAGCCCTCTAGCTGATTTAGGCACTAGGGCTAAAGCATTCAAAATGAAGGGAAAACTTATGATTGTAGTTGATTTTAATGCCAATAAGAATAGTAGATCGTGGGAAACTAAGCCACTTCGCATGGATGACATAGATGTGCTAACATGGTATCAATCGATGCAGATGTCAAAATCACATTTTGTGGACATGCCCTTACTTGCATTATGTCAAGCATTCATATGCATAAACTAAAAACATGTCATATCCAAGGTCTATACATCAATGCTCGACATAGAGGTTAGCCAGTTTGCAAACCTTTAAGGACTCATAGCCAAGGGACAAGTGGGCTTTAGGCTCAATTGTAAGACTTTACATCACATATTCCCACTAAGGTGTCATCGAGGAGGCCATAGGATGGAGAAAGAGGGTTTACTTCTGCGTTGTGAATTTTCACAAAGCTTAACACAACGCCGAGAGCTCTCCTCATCAGACATTTGTAAGAGCTAGGGTATGATCAGGAGATCATCTGGGCAATCATGGTACTTTATGAGAGAGTATTAGATTAGGTTCATACAAGTGCAAGGTGGACAAAGGAGAATATGAGCACCATTGGGCTCTAACAAGGTTGTCCATTATACCAACCTTCTCTGGCCTCTATATAGACGCTCCAGACTTTCATTGGGACTCAAGAAGGGGCAGGCTTCTCTCTTCCCATATCCTTGACCCAGATCCTCGTATATGTAGATGATGTGGTCTTACTCTCATCCTTAGCATAGGGCCTCCAATGACACTTGGATGCAATTCATACCTCTTTTTTTTTTTTAATAGAGAAAGGATGCAATTCATACCTTCTGTGAGACACACGTCTTCAAGGTCTACCTTAGTAAAACCAAGGTCATGATCTTTAATACACCCCAAGAAGCCATGCAAAGAGAGCATTTCACGTTGACTCCCCAACTAGCAGGATCTCTTACTCAACTATTGCAACTTCCCAGACTCCTACCCCGTATGCAAAGACATATCAAAGGATGAAGACCATTTCAAATTTGGGCAACATTCAAAACTACCATTGAGTGTGTTAGCAAGATTATCTATGTACCTACACATGATAATGTGGTAGATATTTTCACCATGGCTTTGCCTTGTGAAAAGTTTGGAGGATTTTACATTCTTTTAAAGTTACTTCCTTTTGGTGATTGATGTCACATTCTCACCTTGTACTTGATCTCATTCCTTGAGGTTATAGAACAAGCAGTTCCGTGTCTCAGCACACAAACTTTGCATTGAGAGTGGGGTGGGACATACCTAGAGTGGTCACATCTATACTTTATGTGATCAGTAGGAGATTAAGATGGAGGAGCACTTCGCTTTCCACTGCTTTGCATACTAGGAGATCCGAGGCCGTTATCACTATTTCTTTAGGGATGGTTTCGGACCCCTATCCAATTTTTTGTCCTCCCCAGATTAGAGATGCCTGACTGCAACTTCATTCATGAGGTGTCCAACATAGGGAGCATTTGCTCAGGTTACATTGGCAAGCTGATATATACCTAGATGAATCCAAGAATATTCCCAAACTCATTCTCTAAAAACACAACATAGTGCAGTTTCACTCTCATGATAGTCATAAGGTTGAAAACCATAAACTCCATCATGCAAGGACTAGCTACTATGACATCCCAACTGACGTCATCACCGCCCAACAATGGGTGTAGATCGTAGTATAAAAATATGCTCTCACACATACAAATCCACACATCCACACATACTTGAGCATTCATTTATACAAAGTCTTCATACTGAGTTTCTGTCAGCACTCCAGAGGTGAAGGGTAGACTCAACCATGACAAATGCTAGCACTGAAGGAGATGGCTTATCAAAAAGTAGTCTAAAATCTCTTCATTCAAGCTACAACTGCTTGTGAAATCTAAACGATTTCATTTTAGTCTCTCCCAAACAGGCATCTAAACCTGAAGGTGTACAACCAAACTCGACTTAGAGCATGATCACCGAGTTTTTTGTTATCATGCAACAAAGGCCAGCAAGCCCCAGGGAGACGGTGGATCTAAGGACTAGAGCAAGAGACACCAGATTAGCTAGTGGGTTGAGCATAGATAAGCTTGGGGAAGCTTCCCTCCATGGCAGCAGATCAGGGGCGTCAACCGAGGGGGGTGACAATGGGACTTGTCCGACGCACGGCCATAGCTAGAAGACCACAGTGGGCCATGCAAACTGACCTTCGTTGGTGTTCTATCACAAGCTTTATGCTATTGCAGCCTTGTACATCATGGGGCTCCCTCTTAGGCTTAACTGCTCTGCCAACTTCCAAATGATCATTAGAGTGATGCCACATCACAACCTCCATCTCTCCATGGGATTAGAGATTGTTTTTATGTATGGTTGTTTATACGATTATGGCTATGTTGCATTTGTCTTGGGTATTGATGCCCTCATAGAGGCTCCACCTTTTAGCTCATTGTATCAAGTTATTTTAGTCTCATAGACTCTTCAGTCTTTTGAGGACTTTTAATAAAGTTTCTTTCTTTCTTTCTGTCTCTCCCTCCCCCCTATCCCCTACAACCCCCCCAATGTGTGTGTAAATAGAAGCATCATATACAGAAGACAATGTGGAAATAGAAGAAATGCAAGCATTTAGAACATAATACAAGGGTTTGATAGGACTCACTCTTTTTCTTTAAGGTCCTCTGTAAGGGTTTGAGATTGTTTTTGTAAGTTCTCTATTTCTTTTTTGCAATTCGCTTGCTCCAAGCATCTCTCATTTAGTTCTAGCTCCTCTCTTAGTCTTTTCACCCTTACAATGCTTTATGCACCAAAAATTATCATCTCATTTTGAAATTTATCATCCAATGTGCACAACTACATAAATTTGTTTAGGACAAGAAGAAGCATCAATTAAAATACCTATATAACATGAATGTACACAATGAAAACATCATGAAAAGTCATCAAAGTCCTTTGCAGCATATAAATATCAACCTATGGTAATGGTTATCATTTCTTGTAGCTCAAGATAGCTCTCCTTAAGTAAACATCCCAAACCCAATAAGCTAGAGACAAGGAGCTTTCATGACAAACATATTCCATGCTAGATCCACATATTATTGCATGGAATCACCAACAAAACTTCAACATATTGCCAAGAAAGCAAGCAACAACCCAATGAAAATTCAATAGTGTGGCCCATGAAGTCAATGAGTGGAAAACATGAATGTTGAGTTGCTATTAAGATGGCCACAAGCAATGAAATAGATTACCTACCTACTATTTGAATTAATCTCTATGAATCACATGCCCAATAACCACATGCCACCAAGGGAATGTTCATATATGCCTACAATAGCTCAAAAAAATGACAAAAATAGGGATTTACTTTTATCTTTTTTTTAATGTCTTATCTGAAGCAAACCCAAATAATGCACATCATCTAACCAAAGATAATTTGCCACTCTTGAAAGAGAATTTCAAGTGTTGATGGCAGTTCATTGTTTAGATTTGTATTAAGCAAGGACATCATAAAGAAAGATTCGTCATAGGTCACCCACTAGCACAAATGTGTTGACCAGTCAATGAATAGTGAGGTTCTAAAAGAGGATGTGCACAAATAGCAAGGATATGAAAGAGGATGTGCATAAACATCAAAGACAAGTGAAAAATGCATATAGACGAACAAAATTTCCCCCATTTGCAAGTCCATCCATTTAAATGGATCTTTGGACCATCCCAATGGAGTCATTAGCTGCAAACTTAAGTTAAAGGGGGATTTTTGAGTAGCGACAGCCATCAAAAACAGCCACATGGCATGAAAACTTAATTTACTCATGTGAAATGACATAATAAGAAAAACAATGCATGTTGGCAAGTAAAAGATAGAATTAGAATCTTTATTGACTAAACCTTTTGAACACAGGCAAGAAATCACTTTGTAAACAAATCTCTTTTAGTTGCTCATAGAATTTTATGCATTTCCACCAATAATACAATAATGTTTATTTCCACTCACAAGGAAAAGGATTCAAAGCTACTAGGTGCTTTGAGAAGGTGTAATAGATTGCAAAAATCAACAAGTTTGTAAGTAAAAGGCTTAAAGTTCCCTTGTGGTATCTTTTAGAAGTTAATTGAGATATGTAGAAGATCTACGCTTAGATATCAACGAGACCTTGGAGGTTCAAAATGAGAGCAATGTTGTGACATGAAAAATAGTCTTCTATTAGCCAATTGTTGCAAAACAAGTCTTAACCAAGCACTAACAATTACTCTATAGCTTTTAAGACAAGGAACCCTACAATGACATACATCTTGGAAAATCTTACAAAGCTTGTACCTAGCCTGAAAGATGTTTATCTAGGTGCAATGGGTGTTAACTAGGGTAATTAACCCTCAAGGCTTAAGGGACGAAATAATTGATGGCAACATGTAGTCTATTGATATATAAGTGGCTTTGGAGTTATAACTTAGACTTCAATATAACACCCTCAAGAGATGTCATGGTTGTGAAGGACACAATGGCTTCATGCTACCTGCTCTAGTCTAGAAGTAGTTCTTGGCGCAAGTTCCATAGTACACTCATGACAAATAAGGCAATGGCTTGGGAGCAAGCTGCCACCACTTTATAAGAAGAAGAAATTATGGAATTAGATCTTGGAATGCAAACCAATGTACTCGATCAAACATTGAATTCTAACAACCAAATCAAAACCAATTATGGCTCGATGTCAAGGTAAGTGTTCTTATTATCAGTTGAAGGTCATTTTGAATATGAGTGCAAAAGAAAATTGGCTGATTAAAAAAAACCAAAGTTAGGTCATGTCTTTGGCTACAAAACTGCTAGTAGTCAAGAAAAGGCATGAATGCATAGAGTGCAAGAAGCACAAGAGAAGTGTAGTGCTACAAACATAAAACTTGTGCATATTTTAATTTTGGATTCAGGCACTAGTCAGCATATGACCTATCAAACTCAAGAAAATGTGATTATTGCAAAAAGCCTAGATACCACATCAATGAGTACAAGAAAAGGTTGGAAAAAGAAAGGAAAAAGAAGGAAGATCAAATGATAGTGTCAAATTCCAATACATCAAATGCAAACAAAAGGTAGTGCTTTAGCAAACCTTATTACTAAAGATTGGTCCTTTTTGGTTTGAAGTTATGATGCCCGATGTGATTCATATGTGGTGCATGAATTTACAAGAGATTTTCAATAATTGAAAGGTCTATTGCAATAGGCAGCAAGATATGGTAGTAGATTAGCAGGCGTGTTATATGATAGGTTGTACATTTTAGCTTTGTGACTAGAGATGAGACAAATAGCTAAGTATGCTATGGCAACATGGGGCTAGTAGATAGATGGATAGCTAAGTATGCTATGGCAGCACGGGGCTAGATAGATGGAGAGCAATAAATGCCAACTTAATACATGAAGGACATAAATTCTCTATCAACTTGAGACTTTTCTAGTTCAAGTTGAATTTAAAGTTTAGAGCCGTGAAGCAAAAAATTCGTGCATATCGATGTCATTCCTTATGTTGAAATCTATAATGGTGTGGCATTCCCATCCTGGGTTGACCAACTATAACTCTGTGATATGATGGTGTGTCTCAATCAACATTCCTGTAAATACATCCTGCCTTCCCAAAACATTCCCAACCCCTGACAGCTACAAACCATAGAAGTAAATATTGCCATACATTTTTGTCATATGATGACAAGATTGTTGCCTTCACCTAGCTGGTATATTTCTATGGCATATGATGAAGTTTCTGATGATTGTCGGTCAAAATTTGCATCACACCTTCCCAAACGTTCCCAACTGGTTGACAGCCATGATAAGGTTAGGAGATGCAATCACAAACTTTGAATTAGATCAAGATTCCCTAAAATAGATGTGATTTGATCTTTTAGTGCATTTCAAGAAGAATCAATACACTGGAACAAAAACAGCCATTTGAACAGGGAGAAGGCACTTACAGAAGCTAAGTATCTCTGTTCCATTACTTTTGCTCACCTCTTATGATTCGCAAGTTGCTTTTGTTTCTCCTCAACGTAAGATTCGACAATTGCAATTCCATTGCTTTGAGCATTGCTTGCTTCTTGTCGTGCTCCTTCAAAATAACAAGACAGCAATTTCAACAATAAGTTATATCCTTGTATTATTATGGCCAAGTCTCTGTTTTGCATCAAAATTGTTTTTCCTCGCTATTGATCTAACAGCCATATGCACATCCCTTAAGAATAGCTTTGGTCATTCTATCTTGGTCACCATTATGGGCACTTTCAATTTTAGTACAATGAAAAAACAAGGTCGATGATCCACTGGAGTTGTTATAAGATCAGTGAAAGGTGTATGGATCAAGGTACATGGACGAAGGTATTGTTTGTTAGCACTGTCTTCCAGGTAGCACTATCATCACACTTTTCTTAAACTAGATCCGGGCAGGTAGCTGTATTGACTAGAGAATATATTTTATTTTATTTTATTTTCCAAGAAAGAGACTTCTATTAAGTAAGAGAAAAAACCTGCAAGAGCAAGCTCAAGGTGGAATATATCATGAAATCATGAGGATAAATAAAACCCCCTCAGAGTGAGGTGGAAAACAACCAAGGCTGAGGCTAAAAGTGCCACCTCAACCCTGTAGTAGTCTCAGAGAAGAAAGGAGAATCCTTCCATTCCCTAAAGAAAGAAGCCCTCCTAGCTGAGGCTACATAGGAGTCTCCCTGCATACTCATCCATACAGCCATCAAACTATGTACGCTTTCTATCTAGATACTAGCCAATGTGTGCGAGGGATGAACCTGAGTACCCTCCAAAGCCTCTGTGCATCTGGCTCTCCAGATATGCCAGGATGCTATGCTCGCTAGAATCTCCCAAGAAGTATCCACAGAGGCATGTATAGCTGTACAAGGAAGGTGTCGTACCACATCCAACGAACACGACTCAATATGATGACGTCGAGTCAAAATGGCCCGAGAGGAGTCAAATCTCTCATAGAATACCTGAGGCCCTACAAGAGAAAGCCAAGCCACTGAGCCCCATGTCATAAAGAATGGGGAGTGGGCAAAGTGACTAAAAATCCTAGCTAACCCCATCCAAATCATCCTCGCTTGTCTACAATCCCATAAGCAATGTTGAATAGTCTCCAAAGCAGAGAGGCAACGAGGGCAAGTAGGGTCCGGCTCCGAACCTAGATCTCCAAAGGCTCATTGCAATCCCACCACGGATAGAGAGCCAAAAGAAGATAGTGATCTTTCTATTCTTGTGGGATTTCCAGAGTCTCCTCTAGAAGCACCTCTGCAGATCCGCAGTGATATCAAATGTCTCCCAATGAGGGAGTCTGGAAGGTCTCCAACCTCTACTATTGAGCTGAAATCTCCTAGCATTACTGACCATGTAACAAAAGAAGGCGATGCTCTTCTCTTGATGCCCTGCGTCAATCCACTCCCACTCTCCGGGGTCCCACTGCAAATACCTGATGGGAACAATAGAGGAGCAACACCAATTAGCTTATCTCATAATTAACATGGCCTTGATGGCTGAGATTATAGAGACATTCAAGGAGACAACAAACTTGGAGGAGGCACTAGCAAATCCAAAATGGAAGGCGGCTATGCCGTCAGAACATGACAGCATAATGAAGAACAACACTTGGGAGCTTGTAAGTCGACCTGCAAAGAGAAAGTTAGTTGGTACAAAGTGGGTATGGAAAGCCAAATATAAAGCTGATGGTAGTCTAGAAAAGTATAAAGCTCATCTTCTTGCACAAGGCTTCTCATAGGTGGAAGGTTTTGATGTAAGTGAAACTTTTGCACCTACATCCATAATGACTACTATCCATACGGTACTTGTTGATGCTCATAACAGATGGGTAGTTTTTCAAATGGATGTTAAATCTGCATTCTTGAATGGTCATCTCAAGGAGGAGGTGTATGTAGCTTAGCCACTAGGTTTTGAGTTTCCCTAGTCAAAGAATAAAGTGTGTAGCTTAAAGAAGGCATTGTACGGGTTGAAACAGGCCCCACAAGCATGGTATTAAAGGATAGGTAATTTTTCCTAAGCTATGGTTTTCTGAGAAGTGCTTCTGATGCTAATCTCTATGTAATGAAGCAAGATGGAAAACAAGTGGTTATAGTCTTTTATGTGGATGGTCTTGTCATCACACAGGTAACCATGAGAAGATGATTTAGCAAACATGCTAGCTATTGAGCTCTGAATTTGAAACGACAGATTTGGGGCTCCTACACTATTGTTTTGGGATTGAGATTTGGCAAGAGCCGGGTAAAATCTTCATCTCTCAAAAAAAGTATGCTTGAGAGACTTTGAAGGCATTCAGCATGACTGAGTGCAAGTATGTGGTCACACCCATGGAGGTGAATGCAAGGCTTTCTACAGAGGATGCCTCACCATTGGTTGACATCAAGAAGTACAAAAGGCTGGTGGAAAGTTTGATTTTCCTTTGCAATACCAGGCCTGACATCAATGTTGTAGTTGGTGTCTTAAGCATCCCCAAGAGAACCATTGGGAATGTAGGCATGTGAGTTATTACATACCTCAAAGGAGCCCTTGACTCTGGCATCACTTATAGATTGGGAGATTCCTTAATAAGCTACTGCAACTCGGATTGGGCAGGTGACGTTGACTCCAAAAAGTCAGTTTTTGGATATTGCTTCTTACTTGGATCTGGGATTTGTTCTTGGGTAAGTAAGAAGCAACCCATAGTGGATCTCTCTTCTATAGAAGCAAAGTACAAGGCAGCTTGTTTCATAGCATGCAAGGGAGATGTGAGGTAGTTTGGCTTCGAACGATCTTGGCAAACATAGGAGTTCCAATGAGAGAGCCTACATCACTAAGGTGCGACAAACAAAGTTGCATGGCCATCTCTAAGAACCTTGTGTTTCATGCTTGGACAAAGCACATCGAGATTCAATACCACTATGTAGGGAGCGGATCCATCGTTGATCTGGAGTACTATTGCACTGAGAAGAACTGTGTTAATCTGGAGTACTACTGCATTGAGATTAACTATGCTAACACTTCACCAAAGCTCTGAGGAAGGAACATCTTATTCAACATCTTCATGAGCTTGGCATTGGGCCAAGAACCTAGTTTCACCTTCGGGTGGACATTGTGTTGGTATGTTTGCAATTCCCACCTCTCATATGTAGCCACCAATGTTCCATAGTGCCCTTTTGTAAGGCCCCCATTATGAGGAGAAGCCATGGTGTGAGCACTGGACATTTCGTTTTGACACTAGATGATGTCTCATGTTGATGGTTAGGAGATGGTAGAAGGAACAACATACTCCTTGCGGGTTTGGGGGGTGGGGGGTCTAGGGGCAACACCCCTAGCGATGGGGTTTGAGGTCTATCGGTAGGCATTAGCTCGTGTATGCCCTCCATTGCATGCGCATGAGCATTCATGTGTGAATTTGCTTACGCACGCATGGTCAATGGTGGTTGATGGTCAATGGTCTTTGGTCATTGGTGAAATTCAAGCAAGCATGTGCCATTGTCCTCACACTTAGTTGTGCAATTTGCTAAGTCAATATGCATGTGCCACCGCTAGCCCACCAGTGTGGTGGAATCGGTCTATTGTGAAGGGCTATATAAGGAGGCCACTTCTCAAGCCTCAACATTGAATGCTAATACCCCTACCTTAAGTTGTTCTCCATCCGGAGTTTATCTAGATCGCCATTGAAGCTCTACTGGAGAGTGCATAGGTGGATAGCACCATCAATTATATCTTATTTGGTGATATAGAATTTTTATTCTGCTCTATTGTGTCTATTCATTGGTTATTGTACTATTATTGTTGTCAAATGATCTCTCTCATGCATCATATTTCTATAGATTTGTAGGATGTTGAAGTATTTTGGGAGGAAAAATAAGATGCATCATTGGTCCAATGTGGCCAATACCTGTCATAGCCCCTTTTGTAATTTCCTACCTCACTCAAGTGGTAGGCTTCTTTCCTTATTTTGTATCTTTTCTTAAACACAAATTTTTTTCCCATGAAAAAGAAAAAGGTTTCAGGTACTATGTCTATACCCATTCATAATAGACAAGGACATGGCAAAGCCATCAATGATGTTATGGATGCTTTGGATCTGAGTTAAATTTTACCTTTGATAGAATAGATGGTGGAAAATGACTATGATGAGATCTGCAACAAAGAGGTATATTCTTCAAGGAATACCCACTCATGAAGACAACATAATTAGGGCATTATTCATGCAATCAACATTTTATGGCATAATAGATTCAGGCATTTAAATTAAAATAGCCTTGATTCGAGGAAGCTGAACAATGTAGTCACTAAACTACAAACATTATTATCAAGCCTACGAGACATGCTATATGAGCAAACATCTCAATTAGTTCATAAAGATAATTGGGTTACCAATTCTGATATTGGAAAGGAGGCTCACTTTTTTGCATGAGATTGGATATTCCCATGAGGGGATATTGGAAGGAGGCACACTTTTTGTCTCAATGTATCAGATGTTTTTGTCATGACATGGCATTTGAGTGTATGACAAGGGCATGTGAAATTATGCCAAGGGGAAACATTCCCCTCCCTACTTCATGGGTGCTTCCCTCTTCACATTAAATGCATCTTTCTATCTTGAATCCTTCTCATTTGTGTCCTCTCCCTAGTATGCATTCAATTCCTTTGACTAATTATTAATGGATTGGTTTTTAGTTTTTGTAAAGCTACTTTTTAGGATTAAAAGAAAAGATTTCAAAAAGGAAGCTCTTGTAACTTCCCACTCTTTGAAAAATAGGTATGAAATTGTTATAGCCTCACAATGATTTCATACTTCTACCATATATACCATTCTTTCAAAAAATGGCTTGATTACTTGACATTATTTGCCAATGGTGGGGGTTATGGTGGTTTTGCCACTATGATATTAATCCCCTCACTATTTGACATTGTTTTTAATGTAAGCTACTTGACGTTGTTTTTAGTTAAGCTACTTAACATCATTCCTATCTGGGATTATAGTGGCAAAATCTCCTTGCTTTATTGTGATAGGGTTCTTATGAATGGTACTCATTTAACTATCAAATGTCTAAGAGGCCAGGCCCCATATGATGGATAGTGGTGATGTATAATGACCTCACAAGAGGTTGCTAGATGGGGCCACTAAGTGTTGATGCCGTCCCCATTGGGTAACATTTGCTCACATGTACACCACCATGTCTACTACAACCTGTGCCTATGAGCTCATCTTGAGCATCTTCTCATGTTTATAGTTGCCATGTTTTCTCACATATTCGATAGGAGGTGTGGGGGGTACCCCAAGGAACTGCCAAACCATCTTTTGTGGAGGGTGTTCCAGATAGTGACATTGTGGGGGGGATGCATATGGGGACTATCCCCTAACTTCCAGACTGGCCTGTAAAGGTGGTCTGCGATTGATTATAGGGGTAGGCTCTAAGGGAGTGCATGGGGTCTATCCCCTCCCTAATTAATGAGCCTTTCCCCCTTACATTGATTGCTCCCCCTTTTTGCTCCCTCCTCTTCTCCATTTTCATGGCTATCCTTTCTCACTTGTCACACCTCTTGTCTCCTCTCTTTTTAAGCCTCTTCTCTCTCCCTTGTCACCTTCATGCTAATTTCTCTTGCTCCTCTGCCCACATTTTGAATTGGATTACTTTCTATTATCCCCTAAATAGATAGATCCCCCTAGTCCACCCAATTGAAAAGGGAGGAGGGGACGAGTGTAAAAGCAAGGGGAGAGGTAAAATGGAGAGTGATTAATGAAGACATCCCTCTATGAGAGGTGGCCCCCCCTCCCTCTTATTTATGAGGGTAGAAATTTAAAACCATACATATATTATTATATGTATATATAGACATTTTAACAACTACACTTACATTGAGAAATAAGAAATCCCATAACTAATCCACAAATATACAATTCCTAAGCAAATGTAATTGTAAAGCCATTCATCTTGTCTTGTAATAATAATAATAGAAACAACCACTATGTTGGTGGCAATTAATATCCTAGTGCACAACCAAAATCCGAGCTGCAACCAACCATAGCTATTATACTAGAAGCTATTATACTAGAATGAATCTCATTGCTGCAAAGTGTTATCCTAAAACAGATACATTGCCCAAGTAAACTCTTGAGAAAATTAATAATTCAATAGGTTACATACATATTACATAGATTGCATCTCAAAGACTCCTTTCCTTCAGATAGCATCTCAAAAACTCTTTTCCTTTAGGGGTTGGTTTAACATTGCTTTGAGAAGGTTGCCTTTTTGATTACAGGATCAACCCTCCTTGCTCCTTTCCTTTATCCTTTCCTGAAGGGGGCTGGTTCCTTCCTTCAGGGGCCCGGTCCCTCCCTTCATGTCACTTCCCCTTTCCTTGCTTTGATCTTCTTGGTTGGTTGTAGGCTTGGCCCTTTTTGCTCCTTTCCTAAAGGGGCTAGTTCCACCCTTCATGCTCCTTTTCCTCACAGTCAGTTAGCCTTCTTCAACTCAAGCTCCTTGTCTTTTGCATTTTTTTCCCAAATGGAAAATTGAGCTGCAACATCTACTTTCTCATCGTAGATAGTTGTATACCAGGCATGCACATTTGATATGTCCATGACCTAGTCAATGTCAAATGACATTCTCTACATAACAATCTTTCATGAACAAACACCCCAAAGCAAAAAACGTGTACAGGGTGGTAGCAAGCAGGCCATCAGATCATGTAATCATCTATGATGGGAGTATGGCAGACCATGCATTTCAGACCTTGTTGTTGCATAACAAGATAGGCATCCGATTTAATTCTTGCAGCCATCAATACAATAGTCTTTCTTTGTACATGATGCAGTTGACTCTTGATTGCTTTCTCCCTCATCCTAAGGCTGTGGATGTTCTCCTTCATCTCCTCCACTCTTGGCTCACTATGTGCAACAGCTTCATTTGATTCCCTCAACATCTCTTCTCATATCTTGAAGTTGCCTAAATTGCTCAAAAACATCCACATGGGAACTTTCGAAACCCACTACAAGCTCATGCACAACCCTATCATAATCTTGTTGCTTGGTCTTGTAGCTTACTATTGGAACTTCCACTAGTGCTTCTAGATAACGATCCCCACTATGGCTGCTGCAACTTACTCCATCGTGGCTATTCTCTGCATCCTTCTTGGCTTGGAGAGCTGCCTCATTGTCTTCTCCACCCCGGCTACCATCCTTCTTGGCCTTGAAGCTCTCTCGCAGCTCTTGTACCATCGCTATGGTTTCTACATCCTCCCTTTTCAGCTCCTTCATCATCTGGTATTTTTCAATGTTCAATGTGTTCTGCATGTTGTAGAACCATTTGTAAAGAGCCTTCTTTCCAGCTCTTTGATCTTCAAGCTCCTTTTGCATCATTGTTAGCCCTTGTTTGTCATGATGCCCCATCACTTCTAGCTTCTTCAAGCCTATCTCGGAGCTGCTTAATGTGCTTCTCTGCTTCTTCTCTTCTATGCCTTTCCATGTCAACCATTTTTATAGTAGCCTTAGCTTGCTCTCATGCCTAAATGACCCTCGCTTCTACCTCATCTACCTTGGCTTATGCGCCCTCCCTGAGAATTTTCTCAAGTTGTGCTACCTTTGCTGCATTGGTGGCTTTCTCTTGTTGAAAGTCACAAGTTCTGAGACATCTTCTTATCGTATTGCTAAAAAATCCCTTTGAGGGTAGATGTCATCAGGTGCATTGCAACTCCAATGGACTAAGATGATAATTTTGTTTTGCCATCCATGCAATTATTTAGGTGGGATATCATGCTCTTAGAGATCGCCCTTGAGAAGAGACATCACGTCCTTTCATTTGCTCTACTAATACTTGAACTTGCCAGAACTTCACGATTCCTCTCGTATTAGGAAAGAATTGCATTGTCTTCTTTAGCACATCTTGGAGGTCTATTGGAAAGCTAGAAAGCTTGACTCCACCATTTTTACTAACATGAGTGTTAGGGTATACATCTGGAATATCCTACCTCTTCCTTTGCTTCTCGAAGAAGTGTGCTTGCGAATTGCCCCCAAGAATTCCTAGCACATTTTCAATCATGCTTTCTGTGATGGTAATCTTTTGACCTTAACATACTATTTGTCCCTCCTTTATATTCACCTCCTATACCAACTTGGTGAAGCTGCTGAGAGCATCCAAATTCAGCTTTTGAAGAGCAAGTGAGGAGCTCCTAGATGTCACAATTTTAAGATCAGGGGAGGAGAGGCAATTGCACTACTGTGCTATAGAGGGGGAGGAGAGGTTCTTGCATTACTGCGCTATAGAGGGGGAGGAAAGATTGTGTGAGGATCTCTCAAATTGTGCAAGGGGGGAGGAAAGATCATGGAGGAGCTTTCAAACTATGTAGACACATTTTGGAGCTTGTTGTGTCCAGGGGAATCTATTATGAGAGGAGATATAAGTTTTAGGAAGAGTGCAAGGGAGAAAGAAATGGTCGAGAGGGAAAGAAGATGAAACAGTGAAAGAAATGCTTTATTTTAGAGAGCTTGTCTATCTTCTTCTTGCCTTTTGATTTCTCTCTATTCTTCATCTGTTTTTCCTTTTTCTTTGAGTGATCTTCTTCTTTGTTCTCTTCATCTAATGTATCATCACTATCCTCATCTTTTGCATCAGTGCCTTACAAAGTTTGTGTCAAAGTAGGAATACCTTTTCTGCTTTGTTTTTTAGACCTTGACTTTGTTCCTAGTCTTCTTTCTGCTCTTTGTGCTGTGTCAACCATGTTGTTGAAGTCTTTTGCTCCTCCAAGCTAGTCTCTAACAACTATTACTATCCTCAACTCCTTGTTTAGTCCTTTACAGAAATAATCTCCCAAGTGCTCATCAGTGGGTTGTTGATTGGCTATCAATCTTCTATTCAGATTTTTGAACATTTGAGCATAGTCTTCATTTAAGAGATGCTTTTGCTTCATATTCAGAAGCTTCTTAAGTATGTCTTTTAGAGTTTTTTCTTTATGAAAATGGATTAAAATGTAGTTTTCAATGCATCATAAGTTGCAAAATGAGCTACACCATATTGCATAAGCCAAGTCATTGCCTTACCCAAGTTGCTGCAAACTGTTCTTTCTTGGTGATGTCCAGAAGTTGCCCGAATCCGCTTGCAACCCACCTTATTTCAACTTGTTCAACATGGCTATTTGGATCTTGCCCTTTCTTGCCTGTGAATTTGGCTGACTTTACCAAGGGATTCTGCATTCTTGGCTAGCCTTGTAGTTATCTTTGAGCTTGATCTTGGAATTTCTTTTTTGGAGGTGGAGGCAATGGATTGAAGTCGAGTTTTGTTTGAGCTTGAACAAATAGGCGTGTTGTAAAATTTTTTGCAATACTCCTTTTGAGCAATTCTTCAGTAGGTGATTGCACCATCAATTTGCTAAGTTCAATTTGAACCTTGCTTATTTCAATGCTATGCACAGAATTATTGGAAGAGCTTGCTCCATTGGGTGTATAGTCGGGGTTGTTAAAAATGCGATCTTGATCTTCTGTTTGTGTGCTCACTTCCAATGTCGTCTTGATATTCTGTTTGTGTGCCCGCTTCCAATCTAGCATGGTTTCTTATAAAATAGGCATAGCCAATTCGGCGAGGTGACGATTTCTCCTTAAAGTTAATATTCTTTCAATAGAATGTGAATTATTTTAAAAGAGCATGATTGAATGACAATTAATATATTGCATGCTTGAACGTGTTTTTCAAAGAATATGTGTTGTCTTTTATAAAATGTGTATTGCAATATGTTTCTATTGTATAATCAAATTAGTTTTTTTCAATTTTGTTTTTGGCAACTTCAAAAGCATGGTGCGTGGCAAGATTTGGTCATACGTGACAGAGATACAAAAAGTACATGCCTCGGTTTCTTTCTTGCAATGTAAATATTGTGGACACAAGTTCACAAGTGATTCTACTCGCATCAAGCAATATTTTCTCGGAATAGGTAGTGACGTTGGAGCTTGCACATGCACTCCATCTAATGTTCTTCCGTTATGCAAATCGTACTTAGAGAAAGTGAAGAAAGTGGTTAATTTGACCCTAATAAGAAATTGTGCAAATTAACAAGATGTGAGCACTGAGGTTGATGAGACGGTTGAAGGAGAAGCACCAATAAATGCGACGAGTGTATCCATACATGAAGGTGATGTAGAGATGCTAGCAAGTGCGTCGCGGGTGAGTTTTGATGCGACTAATGTCTGTTAGGTAAAGAAGAGAAAAAAGGGAGAACAATCTTCTATGGAGGATGGATTTCTTCGACAACAAGTGCATGAAGAGCACTTAAGATGGACATAAGCATTTGTTAAAAATGGTATACCATTTTATGTCATGAGAGATGACATGTTTTGTAATGCCTTGAAATCATGTGCTAGACCAAGATTTATTTTGCCAGATTATAATAAAATGCACATGGATCATCTTGATAGAGTCAAACAAACTGTGGCAGATTGCTTGAAAAAGAAGATATTGGACTTTATTCCTACATATGGGTGCACTCTTGCATTTGATGGATGGACTAGCAAGTAGGCCAGACCCTTGATAAATGTAATGTGCATTACTCCCAAGGGAACTATGTTTTTGGAGAGTATTGATACATCTTTAAAAGAAAAAACTTCGGCATATATTGTAAAAATATATGAAAGAGCAATTCGCAAAGTTGGTGGCAGTGAGAATGTTACTGCATTAGTAATAGATAATGCATCGAATTACAAGACCGCAGGTGAGATGGTCATGGCAAAGTATCCCACTCTAACATGGGTGCCATGTGGTGCTCATACTCTCAACTTATTGTTGAAGGATATTGGACAATTGCCATTTGTGCAACTAGTATTGCCAGATGCTAACGCCATAGTGAGTTTTATAAAGAGTCATCAATACTTGCATGCAGTATTTAGAGAGCACTCTGTGAAGCAACTTAGGCAATTTTGTCAAACTAGATTTGCCACTTCATTTCTAGTTCTTGCTAGATTGTTGGAAGTGCGTCAAGCTTTAGTCGAGACTATTGCTGATAGACGATGGGTGAATTGGCTAGAGAAAAAGACACAGTATGTAATACTAGGCTCTAAATGTGTGCATCTTGTACAATCATCTCTATTCTGGAAGAATGTGGAAAGAATAAAAGAAGGTGTAGAACCATTTGTAACAGTATTGAGGATGGTTGATGCTGATGCCTTTCTTATGGGTGCTGATGCCTTTGTTATGGGTAAAGTATATTGGAAGATGTCAAAAGCAATATGACAAGTTAAAGAATTTGTGTGCTTTGCCCCTAGGGAGAAGCAACAAGTGGTATATTTGGCCGATGAGGGATGGAAGCAAATGCACACCCCTTTGCATGGAGCTATGTTTGCAGTACATCCACAATATGAAATGCATGCTCAATCACAGAATCCTAAAGTCATAAGTAACTTTCAAGAGGTTTGTAAAAACTTACTTCTGGGAGATCAAGGAAAACTGGCCTACCAGCAATGAGTGAGGTATACGAATCGCGAAGGCTCTTTTGGAGATCCTTGGAATCTTGATGCTATTAAGACGACTATTGCACCTACTTGGTGGAAGGAATATGGTGGAGAGACATTGGAGTTGCAACATGTTGCAACTCGTGTGCTCTCTGTTGCTACATCATCGAGTGCATGTGAGAGAAATTGGAGTGCATAGGATTTTATTCATTCTAAGAGACGCAATCGCTTAAAGCCATCAAGAGCTGTAGATTTGGTATTTTACTTTGGAAATCTACGATTATTAAAAGGATTTAATGTTGTGGCGGCTAGGGCAGCAAGTGAAGCCATTGTAATGAGAATTGATGGACAACGATTGACTATAGAATTAGTTGCTGAGGGTGCATTCAGCAAAGAGGAAGATGAGCTTGAGCTACTCACTAATGACAACAGCGAAGTCAAAGAGATAGACGATATTGTACCTGTGTTGAATGCAATATAGAGTGATATAAGAATATGATAGATGATAGAAGCAGTGGATGAAGCTCTAATTATATTGGAGATAATGTTGTATGCAAGGGGATGGATGGGAGAATATGTCAAGCGATGGAAGGGTGCATATGCTCGTATCCATCTCGTCTCCTTTTATACTTGAAAGCTAGAACCTTGTGGGCTACAAGCAATGTGTTGTAATTATTGAGATTGTGGATGATTTTGGTATACTTAATAGTTAGAGACAACCTTGTGACTTGCAAATACTTTCAAGGCAACATCAAAAAGTTGGAAATAATAATTGAATATGCACAATCGAAGTTTATACTTTCAAGTCTCAAGGGTTGATCTAGCTATTATGTGCACTAATTCACATCGATATATTTTAATATTTATGCATTAACTTTACAAGTCCACCTGATCCATAGAAAACCACTTAAATCACTTATACCACTTTGTTCACTTAGACTTTAATCACTTAGTCCACTTGAATCACTTAAGTCACTTAAATCACCTAGTCCACTTAGATCACTTATACCATTGAAATCACTTAGTCCACATAAATCATTTATACCACTTTATTCACTTACATCACTTAAATCACTTAGTCCACTTAAATCACTTAAGTCACTTAAATCACCTAGTCTACTTAGATCATCTTTTTCCAACCATCTATCATAGTTTGAGGCATCTTTGTGGACATGGAATATTAATTCTAGTCCAAATCCCGTAATATCGATGCTGTGGCCAAAGCTAGCTTGAGGGTGTCCGAGGATTTCTAACGCTCCTCGGTCCATTGAAGACTCTATCAGTAGCTTATACAATGGTGTTTGCATAGAATAGGATGAATCTTCAATAGTAACCTGTATGGATTGTAAAATGTTGCACCTCTTTGGTGTTCATGGGTGGGGCTAGCTCCAAAATGAGATTGATCTTATTGTAATTTGTGGAGATCCTGTTCTTGGACACTATGTGACCAAGAATCACTTTTGTGTTTGACCCAACATTGACACTTGAGAGGATTTATAATTATCCTATACAATCTACACCTCTCAAAGATTAAGTTTAGGAAATCAAGATGATCATCCCATTTGGAATTTATGCACAAGTCATCTAATAGAACTTCCACAAAGTCTCTCAAGTACTCCTTGAAAGCAATGAGCATTCATCAGCTGCCATTGGAATGTGGCAGGCATGTTGGTGAGCCCAAATAGCATCACCTTGGATGCAAACACACCCCATTTGGATGCAAAAGTGGTTTTGTGCTTATCTTCATGGCCGATGGATACCTGATTGTACCCTAAGAACCCATCCAAGAAGCTATAAGCCTCTTTCCTTGAATAACACTTATTTCATTAATTTTGGACTTGTTGATGTACAAATTTATTTTTACAGATGCTTTTGGACTAGTTTTTGGATAAAATTTAAGAAAAAACCCACTCTTCAAACAAAGATGAAAACATTAAAAAAAGTAAAATTTTAGAGTTTTTTAAAGGAAATCAAATCAAAATTATAAAATTTAACGTGACACAGTTTACATAAAAAACACTAGTAAACTCTTATTAATAGTTACATAAAAAGACTTAAATTTCTCTTAATTAATTAATTAATTAATTTTAATTAATAAAAATAATTTAAATGCATGAATAAATTATTTAATTAATAATTTTAATGCATGAATAATGTATGTATGTAAGACCCATGCATGGCATTAATTTACTATAAGAGTCCTCTAATGTATGTATATATGTATGTATGTATGGCCCATTTATGACATTAATATACCATAACAGTCCTCTAAAATCTTCAAGATATCAGAACGGTATCAATAAACACCTTTGAGAGTTTAAAAACTCTAAAATCTCATAGCTATGGTGTTAGACACGATGCTGCATATGCATGCATGGAATGTACATGTCCTTGGTTCATCGATGGAAGGCCATTGATACATATGGTGGGACCGGTGCAATGCACTTGTCCACATGGCATAAGCATGCCCGCAAGGCCTTTATTTGACTCGTGTCCGTGTGGGATTCACACTGAGACTATTGACGTAGGGGAGGGAGGGGGAAAGAGAGAAAGGGAGGGAGGTAAGAAAGAGAGGAAAAGTAAGGGGAAAGGGGAGGGGAGGGAGAAAGGAAGGGGAAGGGAAGAGAGAGAGAGAGAGAGAGAGAGAGAGAGAGAGAGAGAGAGAGAGAGAGAGAGAGAGAGAGAGAGCAAGGGGGCGGAAGGGGAGGGGAGGGGAGTTGAGGGGAAGGGAAGGGCGAGTGAGGAAGGGGGAAGGGGAAAGGAGGGGGAGGAAGGGGAGGGGAGGGGAGGGGAGGGGAGGGGAATGGGGATGGGGATGGGGAGGGGAGGGAAAGGGAGAGGGGTGAGGAAGGGAAGGGGAGGGGAAGGTGGATGGAGAGAGGAGGGGAAGGGGGAAGAGGGAAGGGGAGGGGAGGGGAGGGGATGGAAGGGGTAAGGGGAGGGTAGGGGGAAGGGGAGGGGAGGGGATGGAAGGGGTAAGAGGTGGGTAGGGGGAAGGGGAGGCGACTCCCTAATGCATGCTTTGATGGCTACAGCCACCAACAAGCCCCAAATGCATGCTCTTGAAAGAGGAGGAGAGGGGTGAGGAAAGGAAGGAGAGGGAAGGGGGCTCACAAATAGATGCTCTCAAAGTGATGGTTGCCAGAGCATGTGTTTGTGAGGCCCCTCCCCCTCTTCGTCCCTTCCTCACCCCTCCCCTCCCCTTCCCCCTTCCCTCCTCTCCAGTTTTCCTTTCCTTCTATTGTTTCTTTAGGCACTCAGAGGTTGCGGATGCAAGAGCATGGATTAGGGAGAGGGCCCCTCCCCACTCCTCCTTCCTCACCCCTCCCCTTCCCCTCTCCGCCGGCCCCCTGCCCGCGGCCCCTCCCCCTCTTCCCTCTTCCTCTCCCTCCCCTTCCCCATCCCCCTCCCCCGTCCCCTTCCCCTCCCCCTTCCCTCCCCTCCCTTTCCCCTTCCCATCCCCGTTCCCCTCCCCTTCCCTTCCTCACCCCTCTCCCTTTCCCTCCCCTCCCTCTCCCCATTCCCCTCCCCTCCCCTCCCCTTCATCCCTTCCCCCTTTCTCACCCCTCTCCCTTTACCTCCCCTTCCCTCCCCTCCTCTTCCTCCCTTCCCCTCCTCTCCCCTTCCCCCTTCCTTACCCTACCCTTCCCTTCCCTTCCCCTTCACGTCTCCTCCCTTTCCTCCTTCCTCCCCCCTCCCCCCCCCCTCTCTCTCTCTCCCTCCCTCCTCTTCCCTTCTCTTTCTCCTTCCCTTCCCTTCCCTTCTCCCTCTCCTTCCCTTCCCCCTTCCTTTTCCTCTCTTTCTTACCTCCCTCCCTTTCTCTCTTTCCCCCTCCCTCCCCTCCATCAATAGTCATCGTAGCGTGAATCCCACACCAACACGGTTCAACTAAAAGCCCTTACAGGCATGCCCATGCCACATGGATAAGTGCAATGTACAGGTCCCACCACATGTATCAATGAATGAACCAAGGACATGTACATTCCATGCATGCATGTGTAGCATGATGTGTGACTCCATATCTACCAGATTTTAGAGTTTTTAAACTCTCAAAAGGTGTTTGTTAATTCTGTTATGATATCTTGAAGATCTTAGAGGACTCTTATGGTAAATTAATGTCATGCATGGGCCATAAATACATACATACATACATGCATGCATACATCCATACATACATACATACATACATGCATGCATGAATGCATGCATGCATACATATAATTTTTTAATTCATTTAAATTACTTTTATTAATTTAAATGTAATTAAATAATTATTTTTTAATTACATTATTAATTTAAATTTTATTAAGTGCAACATTATAGAGAGAGATTCTGAAATTTATTATGTGGAAATGACAATGCCAAAAAGTAAACTTTTGATTCTCAAACAACATTTTCATAAAGTAAACTTTCCATTTGGGAAGGAGTTTTAAGATAAGTCCAAATGTAAACATATGATTCCAAAATTAATGAAATAAGTGTTGAATGGCAATGGGTAGTGATCGCACCTTATGGTAGCATTGAACCTTTTCAGGTCTACGCATACTCGAATTTTTTCGTTTTTCTTTAGGACTATCACAATGGGTGACACCCAGTCTATATGCTCTATCTCATAGATGAATCCAATGGACTTATGAGTTTTTGTATTTCCTCCCTCACTATGAGCGCATATTTGGCATTCATAGGATAGGGATGTTGCCATTGTGCCTAATATTGTCTACCATGGGTATAGTGTGTTGCACAACTTTGGAAGGCACACCCTTCATGTTTGTATACTTATAGGCCATGCAATCCTTGTACTCTTAAAGGAGAGAAATTAAGGCTTCCTTCTCAGTGGGGGTGAGGTTGTCTGCTATATATACTAGTTGTGGCCCCTCCCCTTCTAGTGTGAGGTTCACTTCCATAACTTTGGACGTGCTTTAGTATCCTTGGAAGAAACCTTCTTCTTGGGTTCTCTTGGCCTTCTGGCATAGGATTTTATGATCGTCTATCATGTCATTGAAAAGAAAGTGTAAGAATGAGAAAAATCTTCTTATACCTTTTAAAACTTTCAATTCGTACACTTTAAAACTCTTTGTATTCTTTTGCATTCTATTGAAAGAATATTACATATTCATTCAAAGAAAGTGTGAGAATACAAACACAAAATAAAATCATATTTCTCACATGAGATCTAGGGAACTCAATGAGGAGATCCTAGAATTCCCACATACAAAAATTCTCACAAGAGATCGAAGGAACTCAAAAAGGAGATCTTAGAACTCCCACAGAAAATTTTCATAATTTCATAGACACAAAGACAAGCCCATTTCTCACAAGAGATCTAAGGAACTCAACAAGGAGATCCTAGAACTCCCACATACAAAAATCCTCACAAGAGATCTAAGGAACTCGATAAGGAGATCCTAGAACTCCCACAAACAAATTTCAAAGACACAAAAACAAGCCCATTTATCACAAGAGATCTAAGGAACTCACCAAGGAGATCCTAGAACTCCCACGTACAAAAATCTATTCAATGAGATCTAAGAAACTCAACAAGGAGATCTTAGAACTCCCACAAACAAATATTCACATGAGATCTAAGAACTCAATAAGGAGATCTTAGAACTCCCACAAATAAATTTCATAGACACAAAAACAAGCATATTTCTCACAAGAGATCTAAGGAACTCAACAAGAAGATCCTCAACTCTCACAAATAAATTTATCTCACAAGAGATCTAAGGAACTCAACAAGGTGATCCTAGAACTCCCACAAACAAATTTCTAACACATAAATATCTACAATATTTTTATCACAAGACATTAAAGGAACTCAATAAAGAGAACCTAGAACTCCCACAAACAAAAGAACAAAGACCAAAACCAAATCCTCACGAGATCTTAGGAACTCAAAATGAGATCCTAAAGCTCCCTAACAAAAAATCCATCTTATTTCAGACCTTCTAGATTGCTTTCACAACCTTGACGACCTTTCTTCTTCTTTTCCTTTTTTGATATCTTATGCTCTCGGCTGGGGAACCAAGCGTGAGATAAGAGACATAGGCAAACATTGAGGTTATATGCAAAAATGTAGGAACGTATTCATCCTAATACAAGTATATTCATATGAATACTTTATTCGTATGAATACCTATTCATACAAATATGTGGGGATGATGTGGTGATTTATATAAAAAACGTGATGTGTCACCATTTTTTAAACTGATTTTTTCTTCCATTCGAATCATTTGAGTGATTTTCTCGATTTTTTCGAATCACCAATTTGAATTTTTCTACTTAGCTCGAAGCCATACAAGTCTCCTTCATCCTAGAGGTTATGCAACACTGGGTCTTCTTGGAACATCTTCTGCATCAGATCTAGAGCTTCTGACTGCTCCAAGTTAAGGTGTTCCTCTTCCTCCACCCTTTCCCGAACATTGAGCGATTTCGCCCCTCGGTGGCCCATAAGGTGGGCTGGATGAATAGTATCTAACCCCCTACTAGCCTTTATTCGATGCTCGAACTTATCTTAGCAATCCCATACCAAGTTCTAGGCATCCTTTACGTATTGCTTTTCTAAGACCGGGCCGGGATAGGTCTCCTTATAGGTGGGTGTAGGTGCCAGGCCTTGGGCCTGCACTGGTTTGTTCACCTCTGAGATTATGGGTACCTCAGGGTCACCCTGGGTGGAAGACTATTCAAAAGCAGAGGAGGTGGCAAGAGTAGCTATCTACTCATTAGAACCATCTTGGATGAGCACTTGGTTAGAGCTGTCACCTACTCAAATGGCCTTCTTGGATTGGGTTAGAGGATGTGGGGGAATCTCTGGGCTAGGAAACGGGATCCCTTTGTGAAGATAGTGGGAGAGAAGGAAGGAGTCTCACTTGCAGCTTTCTCACATACACAATGTGGGAATACACACAAAGGTGGAGGCTGAAAATAGTTTTCCTCTTCTTAGTTATGAAAGCCAAAAAGAACTCTAGTACAAAGAAATAGAAGAATCCCATATGTGGGTCTCAAACCAAACTCAGCTAATTAAGGTGGCATACTAACTGAGCCACAAACTACAGTACATAAGGATAGCTGTCATCCAGCTATTATTCATGGGTGGTGTACCAACCGCATCTGCAGCTTACAAGTTGCTACATAAATGCACAACAGTCACCCTGGCATATCACGAGTGGAGCTCGATATCTCAACACTCCCCCTCGAGCTCAATCCCAATTCCTGCAGTTTCCTTGCCTGTTTTCCAAATTGACAGGCTTCACGTATCTTATGCATTTCTGTAACCTTGAATTTAGGCAATCTTTCAATAATATTTTGGGCGTGCATTGATTTAAGTCATTGTACATTAACATGACCAATGCGTTTATGCTAGATATTAATATCTGCAAATACACCTGTGCAAACATTGCTGCACTCAATTCAGGCATGTCTGCATCCAACATAAACATCGTGCCCTTCTTCTTTCCTTTTGCTATCAAGCAACTGTTATTTTTCATATCCTCAACAAAGCATCCATGAGGATTAAATCTGACCTGCAAGCCCTGCTAATTCATTTGACCAACAGAAACCAAGTTCTTGGTGATATTCGGGACATGAAATACATCAGACAGGTATTTCTTTTTCCCATCCTGCATAGACAAAGGAATTTTACCAATCTGCACAATAGGATGTGCAGTATCATCACCAGTCTCCACAAATCCTGGTCTTTCCATTTTCCTTGCATCCTGCATTCATTCTGCATGACCTATCATGTGGTTTGATGCACCTGAGTCCACATACCACACATCATTTCTTTCTTTTGCACTTGTCACAGAATTGGTCATGTGCTGCACCATAAATAGATGCTCATTTCTATCATCACCCTGTCTACTAGAAGATGCATAATTGCCTTGCTGCAATTTTCCATTCATAATGTCATTCTGCTTTTTGTAGCAGTCTTTAGCCATATGACCCATTTTACCACAATAGTAGCATTCAACATTGCTGTTTGCATTTTGGCCTCTCTGAAACTAGATCATCATCTTCCACTGGTGACCCAATGGAAGCAAGTGCATCTGCAATTTTCTTCACTTTCATGTGGTAGTCATTGATGCTCATATTTTCTCTCTGCACATTGTGCAACTCCTACTTGAGCTGCATTTTCCTAGCTTGCATATTTGTGCTGTACATTTTTGCCAAAGTATCCCATGCCTCCTTTGGCGTACTTGCATCTTGAATATGCACAATCATAGAATCCGAAATACTGATAGACAGCCAGTACATAACTTTTCTGGCTCTCTCATGCCATCCTTTAAATGCCTGCATTTCCTGTTGATTGGGAACATTAGGAAGAACTGGTTCTTCTTCATTTCCTGTAATGAACTCCCAATAGCCTTTTCCCATAAGGAAATTCATCATTCTGAACTTCCATGCCTGGAAGTTGTTCTTGTCAAGCTTTTCAGTGACAATCTGTGAAAGAGAAGCAGACGCCATTACTGAACACTACAAAATATTCTGTCACTGCAAAAAACACAGCTTCTGCCTCACATGGGCAAATCTGCAAAACTGACGAAAGTGGTATTTGACCACACAGTCACTTCCTAGTGATGATTTTGCATCAACAGGTAATAAGGATGATTTTGTAACTCCCAGTATCTCTGTGCACAGGCATACGATGCAATTTCTGTGGCAACTTTTCACCGAGCTGTAGAGCAATGGTCGCATAGCAAAAACAGGGCCTTTTTCTCAATGCTTCAGAGAACTTCTGCATCCAAAACGGGCCCCCAAATGACCCGCAGCATATATTGCCCTCTCACTACACCATGAAGGGCATCTCAATCTGAGACAATGCACTCTTGCACTTTCCGGCTGTGCTACCTGTAGAGATTTGCTCCCAAACTCGAAAAAGGAAAGCAACACTGGTCCTCTTACCAGGACACCATGAACTTGGTTTGCTTTCTTAAGCTCCTTACCACGAACCAGGCTCTGATACCATGTGAAGATAGTGGGAGAGAAGGAAGGAGTCTCACTTGCGGCTTTCTCACATACACAATGTGGGAATACACACAAAGGTGGAGGCTGAAAATAGTTTTCCTCTTCTTAGTTGTGAAAGCCAAAAACTCTAGTACAAAGAAATAGAAGAAACCTATATGTGGGTCTCAAACCAAACTCAACTAACTAAGGTGGCATACTAACTGAGCCACAAACTAGAGTACATAAGGATAGCTGTCATCCAGCTATTATTCATGGGCAGTGTACCAACCGCATCTGCAGCTAACAAGTCGGTGACATAAATGCACAACGGTCACCCTGGCATATCACGAGTGGAGCTCGATATCTCAACACCCTTACCCTTCTTTTTGAGCTTCCTCATTGCCTTGCCCAATGCCTTGGCTTGCATCCTCGTAATGACTTGTAGTGGCACTACGGCCACATGGCCCTGTTCGATGCTAAGCAAATTGAGGTTGGTGCTCTTTGGCAGAATGGTTGGGGTGGTCGGTCTCCTCGTAGGACAGGATGCTCCATTCCGCATCCTACACACAAAGGGGTGGAGTTGGTCATGGTTGGGGCGGTGGGAGTACAATCCCTGTATGGACAGTCCTTCAAGAAGTGTGGGCCCTAGCATTTGAAATAGGACACCGGAGGGTTTGTACCTCGATAGGGGCATTCACTTGCTCTATGGAGACACTGGCAGGTGTAATATTGGAGCAAGGGTCTCCGAGCAATTGAGTTACGATCTCTCGCCCTTGCGTTTATGGGGCCAGTCTGGAATACAGGAACCTGTTGATCCTCTAGCGAGAGGTAGTGGATTAGGGTACCACTTCCCTCCTCGTTGGGGTAGTAATCATGAGGTCCATGATCACGATCCATTTCCTCCCAGTCGTTGGGCAATTCTTCAACCAACACTTGTTTGCAATTGGAACTCCTTTTGCAAGTTTTGATGCCTTTGCCTTTTCAGACTTCAAAGTCCTTCCTAGTAAACATCTAAAAAACCAGTCGAACATCTCATGCAATGCCTACGAGTGACACTACCTTTGAGTTCCTTTTGCAGGAAGATTCTGTGTTGCCCCATACATTTTCTTATCCTCCTTAAGTTTGACATGTCCTCCATGGAATCCCATCTTTGATAGCAACTTCTCAGCTTCTGCAATGCACCGTGTGGATACTTCTTGCGGAATTAAATTCCAAGCATAAACAAGATGCCAATACAACAACTTATCAAGTATGCATAGTTTCGTGTGTGAAGTACATATGTGTATTCTCTCAAGTGGGATGGGCAACACGGGATCCCACTTTGGATCCTTCTTGTTGTGATTGGGAGCTTGCGTTTGGCTCCAAGGTAGAAATTTGCCATTCTCCCATTGTAAGCCAGCCTTTTGCTTACATTGCGAACACATGCAATAAAGGCATGTGTTCATTGCATTTGCCCCTGTATCACAACCATGCAAGCATTTGAGGGTTTTCAAATCACTAGCAAGATGCCATTCAACTTGAAAGGTTCCATGGCCATCGACTGTCAATGTTTGCCCTTCCTCTTATCTTTGGATCGTTGATGGGATTCCTGTTCTACTATCTAGAACCCACTTCAATGTCTCATGGTACTCTTTCGGAGTTTCAATTGCTACAAGCCACCATATATCTTTCTCTGATTGCACTGAGAAATCTTGCTCTACTTCTTCGTTCCCTTGAACAAAGACTAAGGCTTTATTCATAATGCAGATGCTGACTCTCTCTAACTTGTGTTCTTTCACCAGTTGAGCTTCATCCATTTTGATGACAAATATGAGCTTTCCATTGCAATCTGTACAACAAAAGAGAGAAATCGTTAGGATAAATATGATATAGGAAATGAACTAAGTAAAGTGCAATACCATAATGGATTTCCTCTTACCATCTTCTCTCATGCCATAGAATTTGTAGTTTCTCAACATCTAAGTAGACATTGTTGAAAGCATTCATCTCAAAGGTTTGCAAGCTAGATCTCTTTTTACTCTTCCAAGTCATTGTGCCCCTTACGCAATGGTACCCTCCAAGCATTTCTCTTGCACATTGGTTTGTTTTTTGCCGTGCACATCTCACAGACCAAGGTGTGGGTAGGGGCACTGTAGACTTTATACTTTCCCAAAATAGCAGACTTGAAAATTTTGAAAACAGATGTATAAGCTTTACGACTTACGCCGGCAATATCACAAGCTGCAAGCATCTCGTTTGCATCCATAATATCCTTGAAGTCCATCACCTCTTTAGTAACTTGCACACATAGGCGCTTGTGTCTTGGGTCCCTTAGTATCCCAATGACATCGCTTGACTTGAATAAACTAGCTAGAGCATATGAACAATCAATATCATCCCCGTCTATTCTTCTCATTACATCTTCCATGAAGTTCCTAAAGAAGAAAACAATAAAAACTTAGTCACAAATAGTGTAGCACAAAAGAGTGTAATTTCATTGGAACATTTGATAACCAACCTTGTAGCCCGAACTCTCCTCTTTCTAGCACCACCAGTGGGTGCCAATGCACCCATGTTATGTAAGTACCCTTTTTTCCTCTCCTTTAATCCCAAAGGTGTTTCTTTCATCTTTTGCACTCGTTCTTATGCCTTCTCTTGTTCCTTCTCTCGGCTCGTCGAACTTGATTGTATATATCTTTCGAAGACTTTTTTGGACTCAGCTAGCTTACAGAGTGACTCTTCTAATTTATGTCACTCCAAGTTCAATGCATTTTGCTCCAAGTCCAATGCTTTGGCTTTATCATGAAGATCCTGGTTCTTCCTTTGAAGATCCTACATAGAGTTATGCATTGCAACATTGGTGCTATTTCCTAAATGTGCTAGCATCTCTGCTTGGGCTTTATGCATCTCGCTTGCTTGCATAGCCATTGACTGAGCATTGTATAACCGATTGTGATAACCAAGCAACCCTGCATGTCCATTTCCAAAAAACTGAACTAGCTCATGCATTATATGGAAAGGAGAGCTCTTTTGGTTGGCAGGATCTAAAGGATACAAGGATTCTTCTACCTAAAAGGTCAAGATGCTTCTTTCCTTGCGAACGAAGACTGTGGATTTTGAAAGCTCCCCTCAATCCTAGACTACGTGTGCTTGCATATTTAGCCTCCGACAATAAGTGAACTTGGTACTTGTTGGAGACATCCTCGAATGGTGCCATGACTAAAGGAGTGTAGAGAAGGAGAAGGTGTGGAGATGCAGGCTTGAAGGAGCAGCACGCAGGAAGAGGGAAGGCAAGGAGGAGGGATGGGGGAGGGCGGACCAGTAGTTGAAGAGGAGGAAAGGGGGGCAGACTAGCAGGTGTGGAGGGTGAGGAGGAGTAGGCGTGGAGGAGGAGGGAGGGAGGAGGGAGGGGGGAGGAGGGAGGAGGAGCAGCAATGGAGGAGGAGGGAGAGGGAGTGGGAGGGGAGAAGGAGCAGGCGTGGAGGAGGGAGGGAGGGGGAGGGCAGAAGAAGCAGGCGTGGAGGGAGGGAGGGAGGGGGGGGAGAGAGAGGGAGGGGGAGGAGGGAGTGAGGAGGGAGAGTGACGCAAGGGGAGGGAGGAGGGGAGGGAGGAGGGGAGGGAGGGAGGGAGGAGAGAGAAGGAGGGAGGAAATTCAAAATTCAAATTTTGAATATTGAATTTTCTGGTTTCCACCTAGGAGTAAGAGTTGTGTAAGAGGTATAAGAGGTGGGGTCACTTTTGGGCTTAACCCACCTAGGTGAGGGTGGGTTAGGACTTTTCGGGACCTACCTTGGCCCTTTCATTAAGACTAATCCATTTCTTAATCCATTCCTTATGAGGCCCTTTTGAGACCCCAATTCTCCCCTAATGAGACTAGTCACTGCAGCGTTCATCAGTTGCGGAGCCAGTTCACATTCGGCTTGTTGAATGGGAAAAGTATGCTAGAACTTGTGGTTGGTAGTTGCAAGGTAGTTGCCTTCCGTTTGCTTCATGAGTGGAATTGATTTGTGAGGAGGAGGATTAGTAATTTCCAGTCACTCCAAAGACAAATTTGTTACAAAAATTAATGCTGCGGAGAGGATTATGATGTGACTTTTGATGAACTTGTAACAGGTTGTTTGCAACAATGATTCGGTGCTTGATCATAAGTTGCAATTTGATCTTCTTCTCTACCTCCACCCTCTTCTGTTGGGGAGATCGACTCATTGAGCATCCTTTCGAGCATCTGCAGCACGAAACACTACAGCAGGGAGATGGTGCATCATTGCTGGGCTCAGAAGAACCACATGAATTCACAACTGGTTGACCGCCATCTCTCAAGCTGCTGTTTTTGCCATCTCCGACTGCAATGGCAAAAATCGTCCCAGTAACATGGACAAACCTGTTGTGGAATTGGTATCCCCTTCCTCCTCCTCCTCCTCTTCAAACACTGGTCCTCTCAAAACACCCCTCCTCACAAAGCTTCCTCTCACTCGCCACCAATTCTCCTTTTGATATCTGTACACTCACTTTTACTGGTGCTGCTTGGCCCCCTCCTCAGCATCCTCAGCCCTCTCATTCCTATTCGTAGCCTCGGCCTTTCTGCCTCCCCTTCCATATCCTCTCTAGCCATTTGCATTCGGAATGATAGTGTATACTTCCTAGGGTATAGCATCTTCGTGAACGTGCCATGTACTTCGAACTAGCACACAGTTTCCAAATATGCCACCTCCCGGAAGCTGCCTCAAACATATGTGAAAGTATTATGCCGCTGCTCAATTCTCATCGACCACCATCTGCAAAACAAATACCGACAACTCACCATGCGCGCTTGCAAGGAAGCCATTTCCAGTATTGTGGATTGCTTCCCAAGTTGATTTGTAAAGCTCGTGCCGACAACATGTAGCACTCGGCCCCAGTGGCATAATCAAGCCGATACCACTGTGCGGACAATGTAAGAAATTCATTCAGTAGAGTCTGATCTCACTGATTAAGACCCTTCCGATTGTCAGCGCTTGATGCTCGCTTCCAGTGCCCCATCAGAGAAAGGGCGGCCAGAAGAAAAGATGGTTTACAACAAAACAACATAAAAGGGCAGCCAAAAGAACAAGTCTGGTCCTAAACTATCTAGGCTTAACTATTTCACAGAGCAAGAAGATAAGTTGGTACGGCGGATTGGCCACCATAGTACCTTTTGCCAAATAGACAATCTCTGGCTCAAGATTCGCTTATGCACTCAACGTGTGCCTTTATTTGAGCCCTGGTCTGTTCGCATATCCAAAATTTTGGCAGAGAAGAAACACAAACGAAAACTTGACTTTCTCCACATAATTGAATTGGGCTCGTTATGAATGTCTACGGGAAGTTTTGCCACATGCACAACCAATGTCTATGAACAATGTCACAAAGAAAGCAATCTTGCATGACTTTATCAGACAGAAAATAGAACAATTAAGAATGCTTTGCCTCGTAGTGCTAGAACCTTGAAATTCTTTATATAGGTTTCTATAAAAAGTCGAATGCTTTTGACCTTGAAAAGCTTGCTTCAAAATCAAGTCTCAAAAGCTTCTTTTTATTTGCGGTTGAGATTAATTCACATCAACGTCTATATTTACGACAAGTGGCTCAAGGAGAGTTGAAAAACCCAGGCTGCCTGCCGTAACAAGGTGAGCTGGTTAAAGGTGTCCGACGAACAAGGCAAGCTTCATGACGGCCTCTATGGTGCACTCTACAGAGTTCACATGACAAGTATTGCCCAAAAATTGAGGATTCCCCGATGATCTGTACGCTACCACACAGTCCAATAGATTCCTATTGCATGTCTCATTGAGATAATTGCCTGACGAATCAGTTCAGCTGTATTAGTTTCTCAAGCCATCATTCATTTCTCGCAATACGAATCCCATAAAAACAGTACGCGTATATGCCCTGGAAATGGTTGCGTAGCTTACTTAGATCATCGCCAATGCAGTCGTCGTGCGTCCTGCAACATGCATTTGTCACAAGGGGCCTGTCCTATGCAGCCTGTGTAGCCAATCCCGCAGAATTTGCCGTACCGCAAAAGGGGTGCCACTACAGAGAGAACTGCCCTCATAAGTCATTGATAGAAAAGACTTCGGATGTAGAGTCGACGGGTGAACATTGTTCTTACCTGAACAGAACTCCGATTCGCAGGTGCTGCTGCAAGGCAACTGCGCAAATCAAGACAGAATGTTGTAGCGTAGAGCTGGGCTAAAAGACCAAAACAAAAGACTGAATACAGTGATCAGAAGGCGTTGTGACGCATCTTTGATTTGTTCGTGGGCAGGACATCAGATTTGCATCAGAGTTATTTTTTAACGCCTGTTAGATTCATGGGCATCGACATCTTTACGACTGGTGCACACATTATCTCTACACCTATGCAACGATCAAGATTTTCCAACCGCTGACTCAACATCGGAACGCAAAATATCTCATTAGATGCAAGAAGACATGCTAAAGAGTGTATAGCAGTTTACAGACGTGAGAATTCCACAGCATAATAGTTACGCTTTTCTCTCTGATCTCTCTCTCTCTCTCTCTCTCACACACACACACACACATAAATAGATTACAATCGCACACCTAAAAGTGAAGAGAGAAAGAGAGAGACCAAGTCGGAAGTGTTGACGATGAGGGCGTCGCAGGAGTGAAGCAGTGAAATACATGTTAGAAGCAGCGGTAGAACCGAACATCCCATATCGTTAGATGAATCTACGGGGCGTAAGAGAGCACCAAGTCGACGAGGGCGTCGCAGGAGCGAAGCAGTTGAGATGAGCCAGAAACTCGAAATTGATTCACGTCTGTGAAGGAGAAGACGTAGGAAAATTTTAAAGCGATGTCACGGCAACAAAGATCAACATTTTCCATTTTTTTTATTTCGCAAGAAGAAAAGGTAAATCTAATCAACAAGACCTTTGCTAGACCTTAATATGAATTCATTTATATAGGACAATATAGACCTAACCCAAAGATAGCCACCATTGATGTTCAAACCATTGCACAACTGTAAGCGATTATTAAAAGGACTGAGGTTGATGGTTTCAATTCCACCACAACCTACAATTTTATGAGATCCAAAAGAGAGAGTGGGCCAAGCCAAGTATGAGTTTCTAGGTAACACCCTCATGTGCTATACCAACCCTTGTTAATGATAGAGTGGTCCTTAAAAAAAGTTATTGGGCACATACTATTAATATCATGATGGCTCTTCTTGGTTTGATTGGTTTAGTAAGAGGCTCCCTTTTGGCTTGGCCTCGTCTTTATCTAGACAAATTCTTCGAGTTGTCAAACCAACCTTAACTTGTCCTTAAAGTGCTTTATGAGCACAAAACGTAAATCCTTCAAGGAAACTAAAATGAGGACCTTGTGATCTTGCAATAATAACTTATAGTACATATTTCTCTAGTCTAGATTTTCTTGGCAATATTAGCTTAGATTTTGTTTTATGAAGCAACTAGTCTAGGGTCATATTGCACAACGATATATAACTAAAGTGGTGATAGCCTATCAAGTCAGGTTGGTAGAATGAATTGAAGTTAATTTGGAACCCAAAGAGGATTTGGATGACTCCAAACTAAAAAGGTACCCTAAAACTAATTTTTTCCCGCCTCCCATAAAATCCCTGCTTCCTCCTCGTTTTCAAATCTTCCTCCTTCTCCATCACTCTCGACCTCCTCTTCCTCTCCTTTCCCTCGTATCCCTCCTCCTTCTCCATCCCCCTTTCACCCTCGGGGGATTAATCTCATAAAATTTTAGTATACCATGTGCATTCAAAAGGAGGGGTATTTTAATTTAACTTTTAGAAAAAATTTAACAGGTTTACAGTAATAGGAGGGGTTTTTTAATTTAACTTTTGAAAAAAATCCGCTAGGTCATAAGTAAAGAGGGGTGGTTTTATTGGGTAGAAAATTCTAGTTGAGGGATTTTTTAAATACCCCTTGAACGCACATGATATATAGGGTTTCTTAGTAGTGCACCCCTCGAGCTTTCACCTCTCTCTCTCTCTCTCTCTCTCTCTCTCTCTCATACATGCATATGTCGTTCCTCTCCCTCCCTCATCTCCTCTTCCCTCCTCTCTCTCCCTCCCACCTCTCTCTCTATCTCTCTCTCACCTCTCTGGCTCTCTCTGTCCTCTCCTCTCCTCTCTCTCTCCATCCCTCCTCTCTCTCTCTCTCTCTCTCTCTCTCTCTCTCTCTCTCTCTCTCTCTCTCTCTCTCTCTCTCTCACACACACACACACACACGCACACGCGTGTGCACGAATGCATGCACACACACACACACATGGTGTTTTCGATTGTCAGGAGGTAGAGATTAGGAGGTGGAGGGTCCAAGGCAGTGGAGAGGGAGAGGAGGGTAAGGGGAGCATGTAATGGTCAGGAGGTAGAGATAGAGGAGATCGATGATGGAGGTAGGGAGGTGGGGAAGGGGAGGAAGGGGGGAGGTGGTGGAGGGGGGGAGCATGGGAAGGGAAGGAGGGAGAAACTAGGAGGTAGAGGGGAGAAGAAGTGGAGAGCCAAAGGAGGGGGAGGGGGGGAGGTTGAGGTTAGGAGGTGTCCCCTCCCAACGTATTGTGTACACAATAGGTTGGGGGGCAGAGAGAGAGAGACAGATAATACTCCCCCCCTCCCCCCAACTTATCAAATATGCAATAGGTTGGATAGAGAGAGAAAGAGAGAGGGAGAGAGAGAGAGAGAGAGAGAGAGAGAGAATACCCCCTCCCCTGCCCGCAAGCCGTTGCACTTGCAATAGGTTGGGGATTGGGGGGGGGGCAACCTGTTGCAAGCGTAACAAGTCCGAGGGGAGGGAGAGAGAGAGAGAGAGAGAGAGAGAGAGAGAGAGAGAGAGAGAGAGAGAGAGAGAGAGTACCCCCTCCCCCGCAAGATGTTGCACGTGCAACAACTTGGGGATGGGGGGGGGGGGGGGGGGCAACCTATTGCAAGTGCAATGAGTTGCGGGGGGAGGGGGGGCAAAAATGCAAAATGAGGATTAGAACCCATGATCTCTTTGTTGGCATAATCCATCTGTACCACTAGGCTATTAAATATTAATTGTAAGAAAATGGGGAAACATTAAATTTAAAGGCTACTAGCACAACATGTTTTTTTTGGGGGGGGAAGCCGGGGGCGCACCCCTCTAGTCGCCTCCTCGAACCATGCCTGCCCCTAGCCTCCTCCTCTGGCCTAGCCTCTTCCACCCTCCCTAGCCTCTCTCAGCCTCACTTATGCCGGTCTTTGCCCACGCCAATTCCTCCATTCGATGTGGCTTTGCCCACCTCCCCCTTCCACCCGGCCTAGCCTCCTCCTGCCTCCCATCCTCACCTGCCTGATGTCTTCCTGCCCCAACCTTGACTTCCATCCATCCCAATAAATAAATTAATGTTTATAATTTAAAGAGTAATTAAATTAATTTTTAAAAAATAATTCTATTTATATTTACTTTCATTTTTAAATTTATTTAGAAATATATTAATTTGAATTATATTTAAAAGTATATTTTTAATTTGAATTATATTTAAAAAATAATTAAATTTATTTTCTAGAAAATATCAATTGATTTTTAATTTAAAATATTATAATTTAGTTTTATTTTTCTTTAGAAAAATATTTTTATTTTTATCAAAGTCACAACAACGTCAAGAAACTTGAATTAATTTGCAAGTTTTGAAACCTTTAAAGATATTGAATGTTTGAAAAAATATAAATTATAGTAAATTATAACTTAAGTTAATTTAAAATTATTAGTATAACATTTATTTTCATTAAAATATTTTTAAAAACTCAAAGAAAAGAGAATAAATGTTTTTTCTTCAAAAAATTAAAGAGTATTAGTGAATCATAAACTAAAATGTACGTAGATTTCCAAAATTAATTTGAAAATTAGTGAATGAATTTGTAAGCTTGGTAGGAAATTTGCATTGATGTGCTTTTATCCTACGTGTGTATCTCTGATGGGTGTGATACTTTGAAGAGGCCTTAAAGTTTCTTAGTTTGAGGCCTCTATAATGTATCATACCCCCATCAGATATCATTTGCATAGTATTTCCTTGTTTCACACACGCATCATGCATGAGTGTAGAAACATTTGCATCGATGTGCTTCTAGCCTATGTGCTTGTATCCAATGGTTATGATACTTTGTTTATGAAATAAATAGATGTAAATGCTTTACAAAGTACCATACCATTGAATATCATTTTAATGGTCAGGAATGGTTATTATTGAATCCTTGTTTCTTACCATGCATCATACTTAGGTGTTGAAAAATATCCTGTATTGTGCTTGCAGGATATATGTTGGGCTCCGATGGGTATGATACTTTGTAAAAGCTTTAAAATCACTTAGTTGAAGGCCTCTGTAAAGTATCATGCCCATAATATACCATGTGCATGGTTTGAAGTGCATATTTCCTTATTTCTTATCATACATCATGCATGAGTGTTGAAAACTATGCATCGGTGTGCTTTTGGCCTATATGCTTGTCCCTAACAGGTATGATACTTTGCACATGTCTTAAAACCAAGGATGATTTTTTCGTGTTAGTTTCATTAATAGGTGAAAGTTTTATATGGCTTGTGAAATTTTATATGCTCTTATAAAAATACAAGCTCAGTTTATTTGCCATAATTTAAAACTATTGTTTAAAAGAGAGATTTAGCCTTTAATATTATAAAATTATAAATAAATTTCATCAAAATCGCCAAAGTTTCATATAATCAATATATATATATTTGGAAAATTTCTCCTGCATATTAAATGTAAAATTTAAAAATTTGGCTAGATCTATAGAATTAAGCACTAAAAGAAGACATACAATCAAGTACAATCTAGTGTTAACATTTTATGTTTGCTAGAATAATAATAATGTGAAGGTTTGACCTATTTGAACATGAAGCTGTTCGATATTGCATAAAATGTAAATTTTTAGAATAAACCCTTTAACAAAGGCTTTAGATGAATGCTTTCATTCATAGAAGAGAGGGGAGTATAAAACCTTATGAGAATTCTACCTTGACATGATCATGGGCAGCAGAGGTTTGATTGGTCAATGACAATCCTTGGAGGCTATGTAGTACGAGAAATCCACTTGATATTAGAGCTAATTTGGCCCTCCTGCTAATTTTTCCCCACCCGCAGATGACGTGATGTGAAGATCTGCAAAGTAACTAGGAATAGGCACAAAATAACTCTTGCCTTGCAACTACAAGCGTACAATTGCTATTGCCCCTACAAAAATGGAAAATTGTTGTTTCCCCTACAAAACACTAGAAAACAATACGTTGCACAATTAGCTATAGGTTGGAACATCCTCATTAGGCAAATCTTATAGGAGACCACAGGTTGAGTTGTAGGGAGCTTATGCTGCTACTAGGTGACCAATACACAAGTCGAATGTTGTTCAATACTCATCCCCTTGCGACTACAACCACGAATTGAAGTGATCATTAGAACTTCCAAGGAGATCAATGGGTAGCAAAATGTTGTTCTCGTCGACCACATGGCAAGACCTATCCCTCCGGTCGATCGTCACAATATATCTATCCCACTGCCCATGGTTATTCTTATTCTACCACCATCGCTATATGCTTACGTTGCTAACCACTGCTAAACCCGTATTCCACCACCCAGTGTGATATAGGATCCCACTAACCGTCGCTATAGAGCTATCCTGCCTATCGGTGTGATACCTTTGGGGTAGCCAAAGAATTAAAAGAAAATTCCAAAACCTCAGCTCAGAGACTGAGTGTGCCTAGCCATAGGATCCCACCACCCGTCACTATAGAGCTATCCCATCGACCGGCGTGGTACCTCTAGGATAGCCAAAGAATTAAAAGAAAATTCCAAAACCTGAGTTTAGGCTGAGTGTGCCCAGCCAGAGGCATCCCACATTCACTTGAGGTCCGAAAGGATTTTGCCAAAGGATCTTGTGCTAGAAGTAAGCGCTTTTCAGTCCACCCTCCGTCCTAGCTCGGAATCCAGAAGCTCACTCCCGAGACTCCACTCGTTAGTAGGTCCCCAACCAAAAACTCTATCTAGTTCTAACAAAACAGAGAGTTTGGAAGAAGTAATGCAAGACCCCTCGGGTCCAAGGGCATCGAAAGCTCCAATTCTGTAGGCAAGACCCAAGCTGAGGGGATACCAGGAACTTCCAAGGTGGAGTGACTTATGAACCTCTACGAGCCCCGACGCCACCAGCCTTCGTCAACTATGGGGCACCATAGTTTCCACCCTATCGCCCATTGCATGGAACTAATGTTACCATGCCCAAGGACCCACCACCTCCAGGGGTCCGTCCCTTCCCATCTATACTAGTTGCACCAATGAATGCAGGCCTTGGTATTTTCGTCCCAATGCCGGCATTAGCAACTACATGGGGACCACCACTTGGGCCAGGCCTACAACCAGCCCTGCATCCCATCAAGCCCATAGCGACACCACCCTTGCTAGCCGCTCAAACGATATTGGCTGATGAGGCAATGCGTATTTTGGTGAATGCCCTAGGAAGGGGGGCAACACCACCTCCACCTGCCCCAATGTTTCCTACAAAGTATAGTGAATCCATCGAGACTGTGCCTCAGAACACTCGAGTTTTCTTGGTAGAACTCTTCATGGAAGTTGGAGTAATAAACTGTCTTTTTGGATCTTTGTTCTTTGACTACAAGAGAATAACTTCAATAGTATTGGCCAATGGTGTGTTTTGGAGTCGCGAAGTAGGGGCATGTTGGGGGAGTAAAGTGGAAATTTACACATTGCTTCTAGCATAAAGTCATGGAACCAAAAGTACACAATAAGAGCGATTCTAATTTCTGAAGGGAACAAGGCCACCCAACCAATGAAAGCATACACTAAGGCCGAGGAGAAGCTAGAGAGATTTTGGAAAACAAACCACAACAAGTGATCTAACCAAATAATGGAGGCTGAGCAGCATGAATTATGGTCAGTTCTTTTACATTGGCACTTGAGAAAGGGACGAAAAGTATTCGAGCAATTTTTCAAAAATTTCTTAGGGTCAGAAACTTTGTCTTGATTAAAGGGCCCTTTAGTTCTGGCAATTAGGGTAGAGCTTGAGCACTTAGATGAGTCAACATCCGAGAGCTTAATTTGGGACAGATCGAAGAAAAAATCATTGGCTAATAGATGCTTAGCTTGTAAAGCAAGGGTTTTGCAATGGTTCACCACTTCGGGAGCAAAACTACAAAAGAGTGCTAAAGAGGTAATTAAAAACAGGGCCCTATGGTTAATAACCTCAAAATCCCAAAGTTTGTATTCTAACCTAATGGAATCAAGCTCAAGTTGGCATGGAGGGAGGAGAGAAATAGCTCCAGAGAAAAATCAAAACAAAAACTTTTGAGGGGACATAGAAGTTGCAGAAGGTTAGGAGCTTAATGCGGAAAGGGCTTCTTTTTCAATATGATTAAGGAGGTCAAAGTCTAAGAGAGGGTTGACAATTTCTGTAGAGTCACTTGACATCACGAGGGATAGCAGGGAGACCATTAAGGGAAAAAAGCTTATTCACTATCAAGGTTAGGGTAGAGAAATAGAAGTTAAGATCCAATACATCTTGACAGTCAATGAGGGGTAAAGACACAAGAAGTTTATTGAAGGCTTCTAAGAAGTCAAGTTGATCTTTCTTTGATTTGACTAGGAGGGAGATCCAATCATTTAGAGAGGCAATAGTGAAAGCTGACGGAGTTTTCTTCTAGGAAACTTGTATCTCGAAGTCAAGAAGCTTCTTGTGGAAATTTGGTCCTTTTAAACATGAGAGGATGATAGAGGAAGTTGCTGCATAACCCAACTTAATCAAAGATGGTATCCAGTAGTTCAGCAAGCATGATTAAATAACTATTAGTCATATTAGATCCCAATACTATTAAAGGAAAATATTATACTAACAACAATATCCATTGAATGCCAAATAATTGTATGACACTAGCCTAACCAAAGGCTAGTTGGGAAACCAATGTGTGTTTAAATTTAAAAAGTCCCATCATTGACTGAGTCATACAATTAAATCCATCCATAGGATAATTTGTTAAAAATAAAACCATGATAAACAAGAATTATATAGTGAGACATGGAGCATTAAAGACACAATAGAAATATCCAAAAATATTTTTATTAAAAATTCCTAATTCCTTTGAGAAACTAATATAAGAATAACTTAAAGTGCCGAATCTTTCAAAGTTCCAGGTATCTTGGTTAGGGGTCACTTACCTACCACCATCCATAGAAAACCATTTGTTAGAACAAATTTGGCATCATGTAGGAAGAAAGGTAATGCTTGTGTTCCCTAGCTTGTTATCGCTTATACCAAAGAAACTTTAGAACAACAAAAAGATTATAAGTGTATACCCAAAAAAACCAAAATGGATGCCATAAGTTATCTATTGTTTCTCGCATTTTGCTTTTCGATATAAAAATGGTCCAATTCTATTTTTTTGTCCAATAGTTTATATTTCCCTTCATGCATCCTCCAACTTTTGAGAAATATAGGCCATTTTGGTAGGGTCTATGATTGCGGCCATCCTAGTGGTCCTACGAAGTTCATTTGAGTTCTTCACCGGAATTTCCTATCAAATTCAATTATCAACCAAATCATGGGGTTGTCCATCACAAGGTAAAACAATATAAAAAAGAGGGTTTTAATTCACAATCAAGACTAAGAGACCAAAGGAAAGAGTAAGAGTGTGTGTAAAGTGGGGGGTTTTTTAAAAATTAAATGAATTCGATTATGGGGGGTCATCCACAACCATGTGAAGAAAAGAAGTCACTAAACATTTTCCCTTTATAAATAAGTGCAGTAATGAAAATGAAGCATAATTAATGGGGGGTAATTTGTGTCAATGTAAAAAACAATCTTAAGGGGGGTACTTCCCTCCCAAAAATCAAAAAATATTCCTTTGAACTTGGGGGGTAATCCACACCCATGTGAGGAAAGTGAACAGTTAAAGGGAAGTAGACAATACACTGAAGGTATTAGCTTCAAGTAGTATGATGAAATATTTTGCTTGCATTACTTGATAGTATTAAGAGGGAATTCTATTTTATGACATCAAAAATTGCAAAAATTAGATACTAGGGGTGATCCACACGCATAAAGAACATAACCATAGGGGTACTCCACACCCATGGTTAACCTTTTAAGCAATTGAAAGCTACTTACGGGGATTGCAAGAGAAGAAATTAATTTTCTTTGGAACAAGGATTAGGGGATTATTATACATCCTCGTCAAGCATAGTGAAAATGTATTTAATTAATATCATCACATCATCAATAATCTCCTACACTGATACAAGGTGATTAAGGTCCTTGGCAGAGGGAAAGATAATCAAAAAAAAAATTCAACATTTTCATTTAAAAAGGAAAAACGAAACAAGAGTTTATAAAATTATAAAATTATAAAGAAAATGTGTACATTAATTTTTTAAAATTTTTTTATTAACTAGGGAAAAAAATGATGCTAATGGGAAATGTAAAGACACTTAATATTGTGTACTAAGTAAGAGCTCCCAATGGTGAAGAAACAATCACCAGGAAAGCTACGCAAACTAGAAGAAACAAGAGCACATAATAGCTAGCAATATAGGAAAGTAAAAGATTGATGAGAAAAGGCAATATAATACTACTAGTAAAACAAATTAATGCGGGGGGGGTTGATGCAACTGAGGCCAGTGCCGAGCTAGCTGGTAGCATCGACATGTGGTAGCGACAACGGTGGGTCAGAGGGCGGCGGCTAGACGTTGACAACGGCACAGGCTAAGGGGGATGCGATACAGAGGATATAGGGGTCGGGTTCTAAGGATTGCCGTGCCATGCGACGACTGCAAGGGCTGCAAGGCAACTTAAAGGGTGGCTTCTAAGTGTGGACCAAGGTGTGATTTGCGGCACCGCATGCCATGCGCCACACGACCTGCGTACAAGGCCTTGGGCTTATATAAGGCTCCTCAAAGTCCCCACGTCCAGGACTACACCTAGCGGGGGTAATTAATGCAGGTCACAGACTGCACAGGGGCCCTGAAGGCCCACGATTGGTGACGCGGGGCCGTTTCCCACAAAAAAATTTGCCCTATCAACTTTACCAATGAAATTGCCTATCGCACCACAGAAAGTGACTTTCAGAGAGGGAAAAGGAGGCCCCCTGGTGATTTCTTGATGGGTGAATCTTGATTCTCTTTGATGACTTCACGCTGATGTCAACGACTGTTGCAACTTCCACATGGCAGGTTCTTAGAGTCAAAGGATCTTGGCTCTGATACCACTTGACACATACTGGTTGTAGGATGCACATGTGTGGAAGAATGATGCATAAGTTGAGAAGCATTGGCCCTCCAAATGGGGTGGAAGGAGTGCCCACGTGAGTGTACTTTTGCTATTGACCACTCTACTATGCTCATGCAATCCACAAACCACATATGAATGCCTAATGTCTCATGCACACATTCCATGCATATGAGATGTCACAACCTCTCATGCCTCTTGGGATCCATCCCTTGGGCATACCCCATTATTCTACCCTTAGCCTATGACTCTTTTATGTCTACCATTTATTAATGCACCCATGCATGCCTACCCATTCCTATCCTAGGTCCTACATGTGTGAGTGCACCATTTATTCCATATCAATTAACATATCCAATACATTATCCATATGGCATTTAGGCATCTAAACCTACCTAGCCTACCTACTAATTATTACATTTGATCATGCTAGCCTAATACATTCTAGACTACAAAATCATGTCGTGATAGTTAGTGAAGGCTAAGGGTTGAGTAAGCTCCTAAAGAAGCAAGTAAACGGCAAAGAGTAAGAAAGTACGAGTGTGCAGATAATCTCGTTTTGGATGAAAGAGGAACTGTAAAAGGTAAACTAGCAAACAAAAGAGAAAAGCAAACTATCACGCACTAAAACCAAGCGCCAATTGTAGCTATGGAGGTAAGTTAACATCACGAAACTAGCACCGATGCTGTCAATCAATGCAAGGTTACCAAAGGTGGTCCAAATAGTAATAAGAAACGCAGCAAGGTAGCTATTGCGACAACTAGAAGTCGATACAATACCCCAGACGAAGACTGTCCAAATGCCAAAAGAAGCTACTAAAAATACAAGCAAGGTTGGCGAAAACCACAACATCAGGCTTGAGAGTGTAGACCCAATAACTTGGTCAAGTCTTACATCCAAGTAAGCAGAATCCCATAATGGAGCAAGGAGAAGGGGAGGTGCTTAAAAGAGCCAATGCAACGGCTACAGCTGTGATGGGTGAACCAAAGAGGCAAGCCATCCAAACTAGGAACATGTAAAGAGCTACTTAGAAAGTGGAAGAGGTGAACCCATCAAGAGACATGAAGTAAAGCAAGGTACCTGAGCATTAAGGTTCGCCATTGGCCAAGACAGTGAGGCAGGGTGATAACTTAGCACACTATCCTATAGTCAAAGGCTTGGAGTGTGAAGGAACTATGATAAAAACTTTTTCTCCTTCCTTAAATTCCCTAACGGATTTGTTTTCATCCCCATACACCTTGGCTCTATCTATAGCCTAGCGGATGTTAGCTCTCACAAGTGCTAGCATCTTTTGCATCTCCTAACCACAAAGTTCGCGGCACTAGGCAATTTTTGAGGTATTCCAACTGTAGTTGGATATGCTGCTCTATACCTATAGTTTAGCTCGAATGGACTAATCCCTGTAGAGGAATGTTTTCTATCATTGTAGGCAAATTCTAACAGTGGAAACCATTTGTCCCACACATGTTGCCTCAATGAAACATATGCTCTAAGCATATCCTCTAAAATCTACCGCCAGACCATCCGTTTCTGGATGATCCCCACTACTCATTCCCAACTCAGTCCTTAGTGTCTCAAACAGTGCAGTCCAAAAATGACTAGTAAATTTAACATCCCTGTCTGACACTATGGATCTAGGTAATCCATGCAGACAAAATATATGTTTAATAAACAAATCGGCCACTTGTGGGACACTAATAGACTCGTCATAAGAGCATAATTGGTGGTTTCAATCCGAATTGATTTTCCTTTCTGAGCATATGTCAATGTGGCTGTGGCCTGCTTTCCCTAGTAGACCATCTAAGTTGATGTTTTGCTAGTGGATTCTCTGGAAATTCTCGCTCTTCTTCATCAACCTTTTCAGTATGTGACTGAGTAATCGATGTGATCATCTCCTATGTATTTGATGTTTCCCATTCCGATTCTTCATCAAATATTACATCTCTAGAGATTATGACCTTTCGATTGATCAGATCATACAATTTGTTTGCTTTCCTTTTAGCAGGGATGTTTTTATCGAAGCTATACTTATATATCAATATAAAAAGTTTATCGAGCTAGTTTTTTTAGTTTTACAATATTTGTAGAACATATTACACTTTTGTATATTGTCTTTGGAATTTTAAAGAAAAAGTTGTAAATCATGGCCAAACTTTAATTTTTTTCTCATAAGAGTTTCAAATCTTTGCAAATTTTTCAAACCTTGATTTTTATCAAGGCGGCACAAGAGATATGGATATGTCAATTTCAAAAGCTTGATACAGCTAAGAAATTAGAATATGGCAATTGGAATTCCAAAACTACAATTTCTTGGAAAAGCTTGTGACCTTCAGTAAACAAAAGAGAAAAAATTTTGGCAAAAGCACCTCTTAAGCAAGGGGCATTCTTGATTTGATACATACAAATGTATGGGGTTATGGCTAGATCTGCAGCATCAATGGTTCCTTGTACTACTTGACTTTCATCGACGACTACAGCATATATTATTGGGCCTACTTTCTTTCACCAATTTTTTTGAACCAGTGAAATTGTTCATAGGGACAATGCCTTTCCCTTGAACTGGATTTGATGTGCATGTAGATAATGTTCTTCGGTCCTTCTAATGGTTTGCAATTTAATCTGCATGTAGATAACGTTCTTTGGTTCTTCTAATGTTTTCATCTCTATGAACCATTCGTGATACTTTGTAATGTGCGATGATGCACCGTTATCAATGTACCAGGGATCTTGATATGCTTCATTAACTTAATAGCTACATTCCCCTTTTGAATTGCAATCAATATCAGTATTTAGCATATTATCACTTACAAGATACATATTCTAAGGTTCATTGGCATAATGACTGTGACTTGAAATTCCACCACGATGATTTTCTCTTCAGTGAAAATTCCCTTGATCAATCTCTTTCATAGTGTCCAAACTTATGACAGTAGTTGCATTGAAAGTTTGACATGTTGGTGGATGCATTCCGTCTTCCTTGAAATCTTGGATGTCGATGCTGATGCTGCTACAAATGCTAATGTTGATGTTGATTTTGATGATGACCACTTCCCTGAGATGCTCTACCTCTGTCTATGCTTCTGCCTTTACCTCTGTCTGAAGTTGTGAATGCTTGATCATTGGAATGACCTTTGCATGCTGGAATGGCTCGAGTCCTTAATTCTTCACCAACAAGTAACACTGACTGCAACTCTTCTAGTGATGAATTTGCCGTTGAATGGAAATACTTTGGACTAGATTCTTGAATCCCTCTCCTAGTCCATTCACGATGACTTGAACCATTTCTATGAGATTCATAGTCTCTCCTACTGCTAGCGAGTTCATTGTAAATCCTTGATCCTGAGTACATAAGCATGACCTATTTCATTGCTTTTGCAAAAACTCTGGTTGATTTGGTTTCTCAGTGTGAGCATCTTGGAAGTGTTCTTAGACTCATAAAGAGTTGCAAACACATCCCATGCTTCTTTGGATGTCTTCACTGTGTTGAGTTGTCCTAGCATGACATCTTGCACATTCTATTTAATCAAATGATATGCATATTTCTCTTTCTTGTCCCATTCTTCCTGTGATCTGGCAATGGTAGGATCTATTGCAGGTGTAGACCCTTCTCCTTGTGCTACGGAAATGGTGGGAGTTGTTGTTGAACTGTCAGATGGTCTAGGTGTAGACCCATCAACAAACTCCCATTTGTCTTGAAGTACAAGAATAGCCAATTGATGTATGTGTCCCCTTGTTCACTTTATTGTCAAGATAGGCATATTAGGGGCCCATTTCCTACAACAATGGAGTTAATAATGAGGTACGGACATCAATTAGAACACATCAAGGGAGACAACAAAGAAAACTTCAAAACAAGAGTGCACAAGTGTGCATTGGCACTGCATCCTAGTATAGTGGTAAAAGCAAGCACTTGTGGATGAAAAAGAGAAACCACTTGATTTTTTAAGGGAGTTGGGCTATTAAAAGGCAACTTTTGTTAAATGGCAATTTGAAAAACAACCCAAAATTTATACATGAAAATTCACAAAAGGAGCTCCAATGATCTTGAGTGGTGATGATGTGGTAGACTAATCTTTTGTGGGATGCCTACGAAATAGTTTAGATTCCATTAATGTGGTCAGATTTTTGTTGATGTTTACATGTAGAAGCTGTTGAGCTAGGTGTTGTTTCGAGTGAGTTGTGGATGTTGAAGCTGGCACTACGTTGATGGTGAGGTGCTGTGGCCTTGCGTTGGCGTCATTGGAGGCTTTCTGGCTATTGCTTGTTGTTGGCCATCGGTGCTGCTAGAGGAGCCACCTTTGCAATTCGTGCTCTGGTCGTAGAAGATGCCTCGGTTGTGGATAGTCGTCGTCGTTGCCTTAGGAGCCGATTGGCCTTGCTTTGTTGTGAGCCTTGTCTCACATGGAGTAGAGAAACCATCAACTATTCCATCTTGTGAGAAGCCATTACTAAGTCAGGCGCTTGTGGTTGTAGAGCTGCTGAGGCCGATCTGGCTGTTGGAGCCATCCTTTCGTCTGCAATCGTTGGAAGGTGCCTTGGTTGAAGGGTCACTTTGAGCTTGTGCTTGCAGAGGTCGTAGATGGTCGTCGACAAGTTATTGTCACTTTGGTCACTCTAGCTTTAGATAGGTGTTATTGTAGGCTTTGCTCATTGGCGCTGGTCGTAGCAGGACATAGAGGCTTTGATGCTTCGCTGTTTGCTTTGGGAAATTGTGGAAGGCCACTGCTGGTCGTTGTTGCTTCTGGCTAGGCCTTTGAATTGTTGAAGCTTCTGTCCCATGTTGTGAGGTTGTTTTGATCATGGCTCGTGGTTGGAGCCTTGTGGGAGATAAGCTACTCTGCTGCGCGTGTTGTGGTTACTAGTTGATGAAGGAGCTCGACTTGGTGCTATCTTGCCTTTAATCCTGGCGAGAGTCTCAATATGAGACAGTCTCCAACAATGTGATTCTTGAAAGTAATGAGGAGATACAAATCACACATGTAAGAGAGGAAGAGAGGGAAATAAAAAAATTATATAATGTAGTACAAGGCGCTGGAAGCAATTGAATCGAGACGTGTCTTCTCTAATCATGCCTTTTCATGCCTCCCCACAAGCGCAATTGATGCTCTAAGACTTCTATGCAGCAAGTTGTCTTTACAATTTTGACCACACGATATTGCTTGTATCTTCTATCTTCTCACTTGTTGGATAAGAAAGACGAGGGAAAGATGCAAGACTAGTTTCTTCGTGGATGTAGCCCACACTAGGTAAACTACTATATCAGTGTCTCTTTTTCTCTTCCATTCTGTGCACTTTTTGTATAGTGTATTTTATGCATTTGGCTCCTTGCATTGTTGCTCCATTATCACATTGCTCCTAATAACTGGTATCATAGCATTTTTTTGACCAATGTCCATTGACTCATTTGGAAGGAGGTTCCTGGTTTGAGTGGGAGTAATGACAGAAGAAGGTAAGCTAAAAATCAAGAAGTTCAATGGCAAGAACTACTAGCATTGGAAGATGCAAATTGAGGATTATCTGTACTAGCATAACCTTTTCTTTCCATTAGGTGGGATTGCAAAGAATCTTGCGAGTATGTCAGCTAAGATTGGGAGGTTTTTTATTGAAAAGAGCTAGGAATGATATAGTCCCGACCTCCCACAGCGAACAAGGAGGAGTCCCATTCCGCCTGCTCCACCTCAACTATACCGAGGAACTTTGGGCCCCGTCCCTACTGATTCTCTAAAGCCTCAAGGTTATTGAAATCCCCTCCTACAATCCAAGAATCCATCTCTGGCAATAAGTCTGTCAAAGAGCTCCAGAAAGCGGCTCTTCGTCTAAGGTCGGTCGAGGCATAGATATTGAGGATGACGATGCGGGATCCCTCAATATTCAAGCCCACCCAAAGCGCTCGTCCTAGGATCAAGGTGCCAAAACCACACACATGCTGAACTAGAGAAGCATCGATGGAGGTACAGACACCCCCCCTCCTCCCCTGCTCGCCAATCGAAGGTTCCCAGTAGGTGTGGGAGTGTCCTATGAGGACCTTCCCACACTTACTGGTCTGAGAAGCCGAAAGCTTGTGTTCCTGCAATTGGAGCACATCTACCCTTCCCACCAAAGCTAGCTGGAGCTCCTGTCTGAGCACCATCTTCCTTGGGCCGCGGGTTCCTTATGAGTGGAACCCGTTGATGTTCCAAGAGATAATGCATATCCTCATGAAGAGGAGAGATGGGCCACAAACAGCTGTCTGCTTGCGGTCGATGTCGAAGTGGTCGGAGGATGTCCAGTGTGCAGACGAAGGCACTTCTGTGAAGGTTTCGAAGGAGAGGTCGGATCATCGGACCCATCCTCTAAAACCTTCAGCAGAGGGGAAAGGCCCTTCGTCCCATGGTGGTAAGCTCTCTCTAACCAACTCGAAGCCTCCACCAGGGAAATACTGTAGAAGCCCACTACCTCTAAGGTCCTCCAAGGGCGGAGCCCTTCTGCGTAGATCCACTCCAGAGGCGGTCGAATGATGACCAAAAGGCGGAATCGTTTGGCGCTGTGGCACCATCTCAAACGAACGTCACCCTCCTTCCACTGCTACTGCTGAAGCTCCGCTACTCTGCTACCGATCCAATCCTGTACCTGCTCCTAGGACTGATCACGAATCGTCTCCCAAACATTTTCATTCGTCCATTGCTCATTCCCGTCACTGGTGATAGTGAAGGAATAGCTAGGACCATCATGGGGGGCAAGGACGGACACCTTACCCTCCGCCCCCTTTCGGAGGAAGAAGATGCTGATGTCTAGGCATGCAGGGAAGGAGCCAATACCAGCTGCATCCAAGTAATCCCAAGGTCCTGCTCGGTAAAACTCCAAAGGTAGAGCTCTAGGAGCTGCCCTTGGGTGGGGGGACGAAGATGAGGAGTCAGAACCAGAAAGAGGGGTGCTGGCTGTCGAAAGAGTTGGAGTGGTGCTGGCCATCTGCGGGGAAGGGCCTCTCCCCTCCACCGGGCCAGGGGGGATAGGCGCGGAGGAGGTCTGTGCTGGCTTCCGGGCCACAGGCGGCGCAGGCAGATGGGGGGGTTCCCGCGGGATCATGCTCGAGGGAGAGGGGGGGGTGAAACCAAAGGTGCTGAGGGGGGTCCCAGAGGGGGGGGGAGGTAGGGGAACCGAGGAGGAGGGGGGGCGGGGTGAAGGATGAGGAGGAGGCTGGCTGACCTTCTCCTTCCCTTTCTCCTTCCCCTTATCGGGGCTGCTGCTGACTGGTGACCACAGGGGTCTCTTGCTGGAGAGGGGGGGCTTTTTTGTTACTGTTTTGTTTCCTTTCTGTTTCCTTTTGACCTCAGTCCAGCCTTCCCCTTCTGGAGGGGGTGTCGATGCCTGGCGGGGGGGATCCTGAGTTGCCTGGATGGGGGCCATCTGAGGATCTGTCCTCGTGAAGCGAGGGCAAGAGCGCACCTGGTGCTCGAAGCCGTGGCATCTCAGACACTGATCTGGGCGACTAGTGACCATAATGCGCTGCGTCACCACACTTGTGTCTGTCTCAATCTCGAACTCCGAGGGGATACTCTGCGGATCTAGGACTACCTTTGACACGTGGCACCCCTTGGGCTGCCGCTGCATCAACGAAGGTGTCCTGCATGAGCCAGCTAAAGCGCACCCCCAAGTCCTTGATGATCGGGCGAAGATCTGCTGCGAGGCCTGGGAAGATGAGGGTAACTGGATGGCGGGGAATGCGGAAGCAGGCATCGAAGTCCGCTACACTGAAACCCCTATACCATGGGACCATAAGGATGATCTTCCCACCCACAGAGGTAGGGGACCGTCTGACCATATCGCTCGTAGCCTGTGCTGAGGAGAGCTTGAGCCAGAAGATACCACGTCCCATGAGTGCGACCTCCTCAATGTAGCTGTCCTCAAGGTAAAGGTTGGACTGCAACCAATCCCTGATGTCTGCTCGTGAAGGGGCGTAGCCAATGACTCTCCCATAAATGGAAGTCTGGGAAAAGTCAGTGGCGGCCTGCTTCACCAATGAGACCTGATGCTCTGTCAATGTTATGTGGTAGGCTGAAGGAGGGGGGGGGGGTCCGTCTGGGCCACCGGTTCTGGACTTACGGCCGCCATACCGCACCGACAAACTGCGAAAGCTCCAAAAGGCGGGGGAAAGGAAGTGGCAGAGGCGAGGGAGGGAGGAATGGGGCGGAGGCGGGGGAGGAAAGAGGGAGGGATGGAGATGTACGAGGAAGCGGGGGGAGGAGAGGCGGTATTTGGAGAGAGAATGGCGAGGGAGGGGAGGAAAGGATGAGGGAGGGGGGGTGGTAGCGCGGTGCAGGGCCGGGAAGGGGAGGGAGGAGAGGCGAGGGTGTGGTAGCGCGGCGCGAGGGTGGGCGGGGAAGCAAGGAGGAGAGGAGGGAGGGGACAGGGGGGTGGCAGCATGGCGCAGAGGTGGGGAAGGGGGGCGGGGGTGTGGTAGCGCAATGCGAGGGGGGGGAGGCGAGGAAGGATGGAGGGGCGGAGAAGGAAGGAGGGGGGGGCGGATGGTGGGCGGAGGAGGAGAGGGGGATGGAGGGAGGTGCGGCGGGAGCGTGCAGAGAGGCGGCGGAGAGGGAGGAGGGGAAGGGGGGAGGGGGCCACGCGGCGCGGGGGCATTCGCAGGAGCTCTATGCAAATCTGGAAAGAAGAACTAGTCCCGCTCTTGATTTATCATTTGTCAACTGTCTAGAGTGTAATACCGAAAAATTTACTGCTTAAAAGAAAGGCTAGGCAAAAAAACCCAACCGGTTTTTGCCAATTCAAGCCAGGAAAAAAGACATAAAATGCTGGTGGTAATCTTTTTGACAAGAGAACCATCGGTCGTAATCTAATCATGCATATGAAAAAAGTCCCCCATTAATGTAATGAGGGGTATGGGTAAGAAGCAAGAATCAAAGCGATATGATAAACTACTGAAAAAACCGTGTACGTTTTGGGGAACTGGGTGAGGTGTCATATCAGGCGAAACTAGTTTAAAGAGGTGCTACAATATTGTGTTTGGTGGATGGGCCAATGGATTCACGTACACAGGAGCTGTCCTGAACCGGCAGGCGAGCTCACATTTGTTAAATAATAAGATAATGGGTAGAGAGAGGCCCAGCTGGATGCAGAGTACTCTCATCTTCTGCAGCTCACACCCCTGCACGTTGGAAATCTGTCTGACATCACCTTCTCCTAACATATCTAGCAATACTACCACACAAGTTTTCATCTGCTCCCAACATCACCCCTCACTGCAAATTGTAGACCCAGTACTTTTCGGTAAAGGCTTCATAAATTTAGAAGAAATTACAGCGTCGTGAAGAAGGCTCTCATCTAAGCAGTGCCGTCCCTACAGATCATTCTCCTCCCAGCTTCACAGAGATCAGATCAGAGGGTTGCATGGAAATAGATAGTCAATTGTCTAAGGGATGCTTTGCTTGTTATTGCAGAGGGGGTGAAAGATGATGCAGCATGCCATACAAGAAACAAGACCCTTTGCATTTATGGAAGACAGAAGCTCTGCAATAGAGACACCAAAACTAAAATGCATAAGCATCTTTGTCCTTCCATTCCATTTGCTAATCTTGTTTGTATGTAATTTTTTGAGGGAAATTTGTCACTGTTAAGTCTTGCTATAACCATCCGCACTAATCCATCCGTGCTTCCTGTCAATCTCCTGCTAAGGCCAATGCTCCTCCTCACCTTCTCTCAATCAAATCTTCTGCGTAGCTTTTCCAAGCGAGTGCTTGTGATTCGTGCTAAGGAATCTTCTATCCTGCTTATGCAAAGTAATCTGTAATTTCCTGTCAATCTCCTGCTACTGTGCGATTAGTGTTTCTGCTAAGGGAAATGTTGTTGATTGCAATGTTTGAATGATGGAAGCGACATGACAGGGGAGCTTATCTTTCCTCACTAGCTTTTGATGGTCTGCAAAGATGAGCGAATGAGTCCATGATTTGGGTGCCTCTTTTCTCTGTTTCTTTTCTCTTCTTCCTGCTCTTCTGAGTCCGACCTTCCTCCTGTCCCCTCCTCCTCCACTCACTCTCCATCGCCATTCACGCATCAACCCCCACCTTACCTCTCACCTCTTTGCCACCCACCTCCTCTTCATTCATCTCCAATCTTAGAATTTGAGCACCCCCCCCCCCCTTCCGCTCATTTGCTTACCTCCTCCTTGCTCAGAGTTTGGATCACCCAGCTGCATTGCTTCTAGACCCATGTGCTCCAGCGCGTAGGTCTCAGCTCAAACTCTCTCTTTCTTCGGAATGTGCCTCCTCTGATCACTTGCCGAGTTGCGTTCCAGTGTCGAGCGCTCGTTGCCCGCTCCATCTCGGAGATGTCTAAGACAACGGCAGCCCACAAGTATCCAGGCAACTACGCACCCGTAGGCCACGATGGGCGTCCCGATTCGGAGTTCTGGAAGTTCCTTAAGCAAAGGAAGTTCGTATTTGTGTCGCTCGTAGTGTTCCTTCTGCCATTTGTATTGGCGAGCCTTTACTCCTCTCGCACGTCAACTTACTACGCTGAGGACTATCCTGAAACTTCTCCTGACGTGAACGAACAGCCTGTACAAGAAAAGCCGGACGTAACAAAGCTTATCGACTTCTCTGTAGGTGATAAAGCACTGCACTTTTGGCCTGCTTATACTCTTTGTGGCTATCTGATCCGATTTATCGATGGAGGTATGAGTGTAGCGTTTCATCTGACGGTAGTTATGAATGTCAGGAGGTTGCAACATTTGGAAGGGAGACTGGATTCCGGACCCCTCAGGACCTCAATACACCAACAAGACTTGCCGGTTCATCCAAGAACATCAGAATTGCATGAAGAATGGCAGGCCAGACAGCGGCTACTTGTACTGGAAATGGAAGCCTGCGGATTGCGAATTGCCCTTGTTTGATGCTAAAACCTATTTAAAGCTGGTCTCGGGAAAGGCTTGGGCTTTTATTGGAGACTCAATAGCGCGGAATCACTTCCAGTCTTTTCTGTGCTCTCTTGCACAGGTAATATCATAACCAGTAGGCTGTCTGGACTTGCACTGTGGAACCCGTAGTACAATGTACCGTGTATTTCTTGTCGCCGTCAGCTAGGTTGCAGTTTTCAATTTGCTGTTACCCTTTGTGCACCTTAGAACAGTTTTTGGATTCGCATTCCCCTGCTTGAAGGTTTTCCCCCATTGTCAACATGTTGTTTGGTCAAAGCATCGCTGCTTGTATGAATTGCCAGGGAGCTTTCCGATTGTTGATGCTCATTATTATATTTGTTTGAACGGGCTTATTTGTTTGCCGATTTATTCTATCTTTAATGCTCGGTAGCTGGTAGTCTAGGATCTGTATTGCAGACCTGAACTTTTGAATAGGTGTGTGTGAAAGCAAACTCAGTTATATTTTATTGGTTGATAGCAGCGATCCTTTGATGCACTCCACGTCTAGAGACGTCATTCTGTACTTTTTGATGCTCTTAGATTCATGTGGCTTGCTTGCGGACTTTGTATTGCTATACGTTCACTTAATGCTGCCTTGGGTGTTCCAGGATCACAGAAAAGTTTCGGAATCTGCCTCATATTCTTTCCCCCTTGAAGATCCTTCTATTATCTAAGTGTGGAAATAAATCCTTTTGTTGTGCAAAATTGCAAATCACCAAAGCCAACGCAATCGAAAGACATTAACAGAGATTGAAGAAGTTTCGGAATCTGCCTCATATTCTTTTCCCCCTGAAGATTCTTCAATTATCTAAGTGTGGAAATAAATCCTTTTGTTGTGCAAAATTGCAAATCACCTAAGCCAACGCAATCGAAAGACATTAAGAGAGATTGAAGAAGCCCTAAAACTGAAATGTATGATGGTTGCATGGAATCTCGACCAAGATGCTGAAAGCAGCCTATGACTGTGATCAACCAGATAGGGAAAAGTACTCCAAATAGGTAGGAAAATAACATCCTGGAGAAGAATAATGGCAAGTGAAGCCTGAATGTTGTTGAAGAAGATAAAGTCATAGCTCCAAGTATTTGTTGAAAGGCATCACAGTGATCTTGAGCCACATGTGAGTTTGTACAGTCCAGATAGACGAAAGAATGGAGTTGGTGAGCCATCACCTGGAGACAATGAGCCCTCCCGGGGTATTTTTATTCATAGCTCATAGAAATCCTGATTTGCCTTGCATGCTGCATCCCTTTGTCTTTCATAAGGATTGAATCTAATGTGTATCTGCAATTTTTGGTTTAACAATTAGCACTTCTCTGCTATGGTGACATGCTCAACCCGAACCATTCCTGTTGGGGTTTGTGACAGACGTTTGGTTGGGATATTTGTCTCTCTCTGGCTCTTACCTTCAATTGTCATAGGGTCTACAGATTTGATGGTGATGGGCACAAGTGACGAGGCATGACCTGCATGGCCGATTTGTGGCACTGCTGAGACAGACAGACACAGACAAACACACACACACACACACACACACAACAACAATAATAACAAAAACTCTCCACCTATGGGACATCCTTTCTTTTCAACGACTGACTGTCTAGGTCGTGAATTTTATGTACATATGGAGATCTTGAGGGGACTTGGTTTCCATAAGTAAACATCACAAAATGCATTTGAGATGGTTCAGTGCACTTTGATATAAATTCTGATGGGACATGTTGCAGATTGTCTCATCACTCAGTTTTGATGAAAATGAAATGAAAGTTCACTCATGTTTACAGTGATGCAAAATATATGTTTGGGTTCTCAATAGGGCTGCAAAAGCACGGAAATCTTCCAAGCTTGCAGAGCTTTGTGTTTTTCTTTGTGATGACTGGAATTATATGCAAGTGAAGAGTGGATTTTGAAATTGTTTTTTTTTTTCATAATCGTGGATTTTGAAATTGTTCAGTGCGTGCTTTTGAAGGAACGCCTTTCTCTACATGCTTTATATTTCAGACTCTTTCTTTATTTCCTCTGCAATTTCAATGCTTGTTTTGTTGGTGTCAAGTTTGCAAAATGTGGGTATGTGCAATGCTGAAAATGTCGAGGATTCTTTTATCTTGGTGGTGCTTGGGAGGTGAAATGTGGCAGTTACCTGGGTCCGTTCGATTGCCCAAAATCACCTGGTCATAGGCCTGTAATAGGTGGAAGTTCAGATTTGAGCAGCTAATTTCCAACAAAAATCTTGCGTTTTGACATATCTGCTGTCTGAAAACGCAAGAAATCTCTAGACCATTTTCCTGGTTGTGACTTATTCTTTCGTCCTGCTGCCAAGAATGCTGGTGAACTTCAGTCTGTGTGACAGGCACACTAGCTTCCTTGTATTATAGTTGCATTTTCCTGGCTCCGTACATCTGCGGCTACCTGCACTGTCAATCAAGGTAACCGAGTATGTCAGCAGTTGGTCCTAAGCATGGGTCATCGCTGTTCTGACTAAATTGTTCTGTCAAGGTGGCGTTCGTTTGTGGAGTTACTATTTACATAATCTGCTGCCCGAAATCTAACGTCTTGTGTAATGGTGCACTGCAGGTTGAAACTCCTACAAACCTTTATCGAGATGACATGGATCACTTCGTGCATTGGTTTTTTCCTACGTACAACTTCACATTAGCTGTCTTGTGGTCACCGTTTTTGGTCGATGAGACGGTGGATGAAGTTGATGGCAAGTGGAAAGACGTTCAAAAGCTGTATGTGGACACTGTAGATAAGAATTGGGCACCTTCCCTTAACAAATACGATTATATAGTATTGTCTTCAGGACAATGGTACTTAAGAACTACCATCTACTACATAGAGAATAAGGTTGTCGGATGCCATTATTGTCCAGGAATGAACGTCACTGAAGTGGGCTTTTACTATGCCTACAGAGTGGCATTAAGGACTGTGTTTGATTTTCTCATCTCCTCCAACTATAAAGGGACAGTATTTTTCCGGACTTTCACCCCTGACCACTTCGAAAATGGCCGATGGGATAACGGAGGTAATTGCACCAGAAAAGCTCCTTTCCGCAGCAACATGACTGCCTTAGAAGGAATGACAGCAGAGATGTACAAAATACAGCTCGAGGAGTTTGGGAAAACTCTATTAAACAGTTCTGTTCTCAGTTTCAAACTGAAGCTTGCAGATACAATACATGCTTCCTTACTAAGGCCCGATGCTCATCCAGGGCCTTACCGAAACTTCCAGCCTTTTGCAGACGACAAGCATGCAAAGGTCCAAAATGACTGCTTGCATTGGTGTCTACCTGGTGCCATTGACACTTGGAGTGCAATGCTCTTGGAGATGCTGAAGCATGTATAGGTGGGTGTATCCATGCAAGCTTTGCACAGAGGAATCCTTCCTGAAGGATTTTAGTTTATCAATGCAAAGCTCAATGGAATACTTCCTGAAGGATTGAATATCAGGAACAAAACTTCACTGCTAATGGCTATTGATCTGGTCATGGCCTTTCTAAGCTTTCTGCTTGGAGTAATCCATTTTTAAAGCTCATGCCTTCCTGAAAGGCAATCATGTAATATCTGTGCTCTTATTTTCTGCTATTGTTTCACTTTCCTGTGAGCTGCCAAAGGCAGCTCGAGTCTGAGGACTAGTTACTGCTAGTTGTAGGCTCTGTGAAGCATAAATCCCCGTAATAAGGGTCTCAACCATAAAGACAGGTGGTGTGCATGAGCATTCATGGTATCTCTTGTTTGGTGGGCGTTTTGTTTCTGTGAGCATGTCAAGGAAGGGTGGAGGTTTTGAATTGGTGAAATTTGATAATCCAACCTCTTAGTTTCTGGTTAAACAACGCAGGGAATCCTCCCTGATAAGTGATATATTCAGAACAGGAATGTGTCTCCTCCATTTCCGGCTAGACAATTTCTTCGATGCAACATGCTTCTTTAATACACTTTCATACGATTGTCCATTAATGCCCTTGGATGTAAGAGAGATCCAAGGGCTTTCCTTAGCATTGAGATCCATTGGATCTCTTTCAATCCAACGTCCACCCATGGCTCTGCCCTCGCCCACCTCTCATAGCGTGACACACTGCCTATCAAAATAGGCACTTTTTTTCCCACCGTTAGATCTTCACTCCACATCGTATGGTCCAGAATGAGCACGAGTTGCAAGTATCCTCCCCACGGCCCTCCATGTGGGGGAATGGGTTGTAGTCGATCTTTCCCGTTCAGAAAGTGGCTCGGCCACTCACCACTTTTAGGACACTTTCCTTCTCAGAAAGCCCTCCCTTGTGCATTCCCCAATACTTCAAAAGACTTAGGTCAAAGGAATCCAAATTTGGATCGTCCAATCCAACTATCTTTCTAATGGTAGAGATGTCTTAGTAGCACCCCTTCACTTGGCACCTCCTTTGCGAGTGGCACTAGCTCCCCTTGTGGCTCATCGACTGGCATGGCGTCGATGGGCGGTTCTAGTGATAATGTAGCCTCAAGCTTTGGTGTCGATCTTTCCTGAGGTTCTGGTGTAGATGTTGCCTCGGGCTCTGGTTGTTGCTGTTGTTGGGAATATATTGATTGTAGTTATGTACCAAGTTGTAGCATCTCGTTAGGCAATTTCTTAATCCCGACCTCTAGAGTAGGTAATCCTTCTAAAGCATCTGCACTTATCAATGTGATAGTAGGAGATGTTGGTGACGGCTCCCATACTGGTGAGAAGGGTATGTCCAACTCCTCAATTGGTTTTGGTGACTAGGGCAAAGTCATTTCTCTTTCTTGTAGTTCTTTTTTTATGATTATAGCCAATAAGTGTGGAATTTTACATTTTTGGCTTGAAGAACCATCTAATTTCTTTATAAAGAAGTTGACAAAGTGTTGGACCCAGTCTTGTTTTAGCTTCCTACTTAGCAAGACAAATGTGCAAAGTGGAAGGGATTGATTCTTGCTGCACTTAACCCCCAGGATTGTGGATAGGAATTATGCTGCTTCCTTGAGGCGATGGTCAATCTCTATGGATCAGTGTGCCCTTGGTAAGGAGAGACTGTACTTTGAGAAACTTTGCATCGGCAGGCCATTTAGAGTATTTGGCACCTTGTGTTGGCAGCGAGAAAGCCCTTTGAATGACTATACTGTCGAGGATAATATTTAGTGGGCTCTGATGTATAGTGATTGTACCGTACTCGTCAACCTTTGCATTGCTGGAGAGGTAAGAATGGAGAAAGTTCTTGATGTATGTGGTAATTGTATGACTATCCTCCAAGGATTTTAGGCTTTTATGCAAACTGCCTAGATCCCTTTGCTTTAAGTAAGATGTTGCTTCTTGGGAAAGAGCATAAGTCGATGTGGGTGGGGTCAAACAAGTTTCAATAACTAGGCCCCGTCAATGGTTAGGTAGGTCGGTGGTGATTGGGGTGGCATTTATTCATCTTGGTCATGCATTAAATCCTCTTCGGAGCTATCGTTCTGGAGCACGAATGGCTTTAGGACATCTGGTTAATCTTCTTGTTGTACATGGACGGTTTAAAAGATAAAGCAATGCTTGATGGTCGGTATAGAAGCCAAAATCATTTGCTAGTAGATAGTGCCGAAATTTCTTTACACTACACACCATTGCTAGGGCTTCTCTTTCTGTGGTAGGATAGTTGATCTCTGCATCATTGAGTTGTCAACTGGCGAAGTAGAATGGGTAGTCTTTCTTATGGTCACGAGGTTGACAAAGCACACTCCCAATTGCATACTTGGATCCATCAGTATGAACATGAAAATCAATATCCCAATTGGGAGATATAAGGATGGGTGCTGTGATTAGGTGACACTTTAAAAGCTCAAACGCTTAGTTACACTCTTCGGTCCATAAGAATTCCACTAATAATTTGTGAAGTGGTTTAGCTATCATGGCATACCATAATATAAATCTTCTATAATAGTCGGCATGTCCTCATAAATACTTGTATACCTTTTGAATTTGAAGGAGGAGGCAATTCCATGATGATTTTGATTTTGTCCATGTCAGTTGCAATCCCATGCTGGGAGACAATATGTCCCAGAACAACTCCGTGGATGACCATGAACTGGCATTTTGTTGGATTTAGGGAGATGCCATACTCCCTGCATTTCGTTAGTATTGCTTCAAGACATTTGGAGTGGTCTTATTTGTTTGAATGGATGCACAAATCATCCAAGAATACCTATAAAAACTTATTTAAAAATGACTTGTAAGCTGTGAACATGACTCGCTGGAATGTGACCAAGGCATTACAAAGGCCGAATGGCATGACTCTATATGCAAAAATACCCCATTTTGTAGCAAATGTTGTTTTTGATTGGTCTTTAGGCGCAATTTGCACTCGTTTATAGCCACTGAAGCCATCCAAGAAGCTATATATTTCTGAACCTGCCACCTTTTCCAACATTGTTTCTGGTAAGGGTAGGGGATAGTAATCCCTAATTGTGGCGGCATTCACATTTTTTAAGTTTACGCATATTCTGAGCTTCTTGTTGCGTTTAGGCACATTGACAATGGGTGAAACCTAATCAATGTGCTCTATCTCGTAGATAAATCTAGCATCTAGGAGTTTTTCCAGCTCATCATAAACCATGGTGCCATATTTGGGATTTGTACGATAAGGTCCACATACCTTAGGGTGAGCACCTTCCCTTATAGGTATCATGTGTACTGCCACATCTGATGAAATTCCTTTTAGCTCTTTGTATGACCATGCTAGGCAGTCACGGTATTCCATTAGGAGTGCTTTGAGTTTGGTTTCATCTTCTTGACGAAGCTCTTTTCCAATGATAACCAAATTTTCTTCCTCCCCTTCAAGGGCGAGGTTTATTGTGCATGTTTTTGCCAATCCCTCATAGATTGGAGTTTCTCCGATGCTATCAGTTTCTTAAACTTCAGATTCTCTTAGTGGTCTTGGCATTGCTATTGGCACACTGCCACTTGTGTAATTCTTGAAGTATTCCGGCACTTCTCGAAGATCAGCCTCTGATGGTGTTGAACTAGCTTGACATGTGTCATGTGTACTAGGTGGCATAGTTACATTTACTAATTTGTTAGGCTCTTCTTGACTTTCTTTTTCTGAAGTCTCTTGATCGAGCTTCATCCGTACATGTGGCTTATATTTCCGAAACTTCTTACGTTGGAAACTGTAGGATAACTTTTCCACTAGTAAGGTGTTTTCAAGTAAGGGTTCATTTGCTGTGTATACTCCTTCCAGTCCCTTAGGGGACCATTCAAGAGGCGGTGATTCTGATTTTGAGGGAGCTAGCTTTGCAAGGTACAATTCAACGATCCTTGATTGGACTCGTTCAAATTCATTGAAGTGCTCGACCTTAGCATTTCTGCGATTTCCTCCAGCTTTGTTGCAAGATCTTTTGCTGTTATTCAACTTTGGAGGTTCAACTTTTAGGAGCTCGACTGCCATTAGGGCATGCAGAGTGGCTAAGTCATTATCAAAGATTTGATCTTCAATTTCAGCATTCTCAGCCTATGTTTCAAGGTCCCAAGGAAAATTTGAGTCATCATTGGTATGGGTACCTTCTTCCGGTTTATTATCCCACTCGAGGTTAGCCATAAAGAATGGCATCTCTAGATCGATTGGTTCTTCATGTGGGAGTAGAGGATCTACCTGTAGCGCATTAGCATCTATTTGTGAGAAGATGGGGTCTAATGAGTGGCAGTTGTCGATGGTTGCCAATGTTTGTATCCAGTTATTGACATTGCTTTATGAGTCACCTTCTATGGCATGCTATTGCAAGGGAGCTGATTTTCTTGAGATTGTTGTTGAAGATGTGTCATCCAATGCTCTAGGAACAATTGGTTTAATAGCTCCTGTTCCCACATTCACCCTGACTGTGGTGTCGCAATTCTGGATTATCAGTCTATCAATTCCCCAATCATGGAGGACTAATGCTTCCCGTAACCAATGACGTCCCAGTAAGATTTGATAGGATTTTTTGGGGAGATCCAAGATTGTGAATTGAAGGGAAAAGCGGACTCTTGCAATCTTTGTGGACATGCCATTCACTATTCCCAAGGGTTTAGCCTGGGAATCATTGGCAAGGTGTATGTTGAAATTAACCTTTTGCATTGGTGGGAGACCCCATTCTTCGTAGAGCTCCTTTGATAGGACATTTACACCTGGTCCACCATCCACTATGGCTTGGACTTCATTATATGCCTTGTGGATCAAAGGCACAGTAATGTTGCGTATGTCATCTCTCTCACCCATCCGCACAGGGATATCTTCGATGTCGTTCATAGGTGGAGGGGGATTTGCAAGTTCAATCCATCCTTTGAAACTCTCCTAGAGATTGGGACAATTCCGTAGGAGGATTCCGATGGGGATTGATACAGGGCAACTCAGGATGCTAGAGAGTGCGGCTCCTTCAAGTTGACGTCGTGGTACATTATGTTGTGGAGTCTATTGTTGGAACAAAGGCTCGAGTACATTATCAATACTTTCTGGGGCCAAGTCATGGATTGGGTCTTGAGCTTGTTTCTCAGCCTCAAATTGAGCTTGTTCCTTTTATACCCATTGTGCCTGAAAACGACCCTTCTTCACCTCTGCAGTTGGGTATGGAGCTTCTTTTATTTGAGGCTCGGGAGTTCATGTGGATGAGCTCAGCTGCTCATTGCTTGGCGGAGGCACTTGTGCTTTCTTTTTAAGAAGTTGCTTTGGTTGGATTGGAATGTTAGGGTCCTTGGTGGCCTCTTTCTATTGGCGTGTAATTACATTTACAGGTTGTGATATTACACTTGCTAGACCCAGACTTTGATGGTCCACCCCAATGATGCCGATTGGGATGTCAGGCTTAACCTCTGATTGTTCTAGGACCTTATTTTTCATGGGACAATCCATACATGCATGTCCTATGCCACAATCTCTGCAGAGTGGTTGGAAAGTAGCTGGGCTACCACAATGAGGGCACTCTGCGATCCGGTGATTTTTGCCACAACCGTAGCACTTGATTGGTGCTCGATATGTGTTGGGACGTACTTGATTTGCATAAACTGGTATTAGACCCTCTGCACTTTTTACATAGTACATTGGGTACTTTGTTTCATACTCAAACGATGAGTCTACTTCCTCGGCTTGTAACTGATGTATTGGAACTTCTTGAGGAGCTGGGTTTGGTGCTCTTGGATATGGTCGTGGATTCGGATTCCTAAGTAGTTGTGGGACTTGTGTCCAAACGGGAACAGGATTTAGCCTCAGAGCTAGGGGCGCTTGTGCAAGTGCCGGTTGCCTATACACTGGCATGGATGCCGCTTGGTATTGTTGAGGTCGAGGCGGGTTGTTGTGCATGTTGAAGATGCAATTGTTTTCATCATAACTGCTGACAACACAAATATGGCACCACAACCTTAGTGGTGGATTTGCTTATGCAGTGATCCTGGCTCTTAGGACTGGGCACTCATTTGTTGTATGATTGGCCATGCAGTGTGGACACCAGACATTTTCTCGTCGTAGATAAGTCTGAGTTGGTGGCTGAAACAAGTGAAGTTTTTGTTCCATGGCCTACATCATGTCTTCTTTCAACTTCATGGTCATGGCCTCTGGGCGATCTTCATTTGATGTTTTGGCAGTGGACTTGGATTTACCTTTTTTCGAGCGCTTATCTCATGTACTAGATCTGCAGTCATCGCTGCTAGTGTCTGAGTCGGTCATGACATCCTCGATGTCAATGCTGCCGCATGAGCACCACTGAACGTTTCATAGCTGCTTATCTTTTTCATATCCTTTTAGATTTTCTTTCTTAGTCCTGCAAAATGAACCATGCTGTGAGGTACTCTGCATCTAGGCGTGGGTCACATTTGGCGATTAATCGTTTCATCTTACCCAGGTATGTGCGTACATCTTCTCGGTGGCCTTGTTCAATCTTACTTAGTTGGAGAGCGGGATCATCTTGTAGCCTCTCCGTTTGGAAGCATCGTTTGAATTCTGTTTGAAGTAGGTTCCATGTGGCATGCTCTTCCACTAGAAGGACTAGGTACCATTCAGATGCTTCAACAGTTAAGGCCATGGGAAATCAAGCCACCTTGGTTTCATGGGATTGATCTCCACTTGCTCGGCATGTGGCATCAAAATGCTGGAGGGATTGGGTTGGATCTCCCCTACCATTATATTTGGGAAGTTTCAGTTTTCCCAAGGGGCATCTGCCTTGATTGTTATTCTTTCTTCGATTAAAGAAATTGTCAGCCTCTGCATCGAGGTTAATATTCCCATCATTGTCACGACGGCGTCCAACCATGTCAAGGCGTGGAGGAGTTAAAGCGAATAATTGAATGTCACGGGGGGATTCGGGATAGAGGATTGTCGAGGGTGGTGGTTGTATTAGAGTTGTATGCAGATTTGGCAAGCATTGGAGTCAAAGGCATTGGCCGAAATGTGGCTGCATGCAGATTGGGCGAGATTTGCAAAGGGTGTCTGTGCCGCAAGTGCGGGTATGAATGTAGTTCTGTTGGGAGGGTTAGAGTGGTGTTAGTTTGTGTAGGGACCGTCATGTTAATAGTGTGTCTAAGATTGTCCTACGTGTGTAGGGAAATGTGCCGGTGCAGACGGATCGTTAATCGGAGGTCACAATGTGAAGATATGAGCGAATTTGTGCGAAACGAGGCCCACACGGGGGCGCAAATGAGCAAGCGCTAGGGATACCGAAATGGTGTGCAATGGGTTGGGAAAATACCCCATAGTGTGGTGTTTTTGTGTGTGAAATTTGGGTTTAAATGGGGTCTAGTTTGGGTCCCAAATGGATGAGTTACGGGGGGTTAAAGTAGGGGGTAAATTTTTCTTTTTTTGGGGGGGGGTCCTAAGGGTGGTGTGAATGGACTTAAGTCTAACTGAGGGATTTGAACCAAGTTAATCTAGTTAGATTAACTAACCTATATCCTCCCAGTTACTATAACTGGGAGGTTAACTTAACTAAGTTTACTAACTACAGTTAGTTATTAATTAAAGGAAGGTTAGACTAACCTAACTGTCAGTAACTAACTTAGGATAAACTTAACCTTAGTTAGAACAAACTAACCTAAATTAAACTAACCTAACGTAGGTTAAACTAACCTAGGGTTCATTTTAGTTTTTTTTTTGGGACTGTGGTTGGGGGGGGAAAGCTATCAGGGCAGCGGTGTAGGGGGGGTTTGTCCGTTTGGCGATGGCAGGGGGGGTTTTGCGAGCAAGTGAGTGGGGGGGGGGGGAGGACGGAGGGGCGGGTGAGGGGTGAGTGGGGGGGTGAGGGTCAAGGGGAGGGGAAGGGGGCAGAGGGAGAGGGTCGAGGGGAGGGGGGTGGGACGGAGGAGGCACTGTAGAGCAGGGCGGCGCAGGCGGGGCTTCACAGAGCTGTGGGCCGACAGGGCAGGTGGGGCGCGGGCGGACAGGCAAGTAGGGTGGAGGTGGGGCCGGGGGCAAGCGAGGCTGTGCGGCGCAACGGGCGGGGCGGCGCAGGGTGGACCGTGCAACGCCTGCAAACCGGTTTAGGGTTTAGGGTTTAGGGTTTAGGGTTTAGGGAAAGAGAGAGATAGAGAGAGAGAGAGAGAGAGAGAGAGGGGGGGGGGGAGGGAAATAGAGAGGTGGTGGAAATAGGAGGGGTGGTGGAGATGGAGGGGGGAAGATGGGGGCGGAGGGGGGAAGTGGTGGTGGTGGAGATGGAGGGGGGGAGGAGGTGGTGGTGGAGGGGGGGGGGGGAAAAGGGGGAGGGGATAGTGGTGGGATGGGGGGTTGGTGGTGGTGGAAGGGGGAGGGGGTGGTGGAGATGGAGATGGAGGGGGGTGGGGGGAGGGAAGAAAGAGGTGGTGGAAATGGGAGGGGTGGTGAAGATGGAGGGGGAGAGGGAGGAGGGGGTGGTGGTGGAGGGGGGACGGGGGGGGGGAAGAGAGAAGAAAAAAAAACTTGATGGACAGAAACTTTGACGGAAATCCAAAGGGAGAAAGGGGTGGTCACCTGAATGCTCTCTAAGTCTTTCTCGATGTAACGGGATTATCGAGGACCAATGGACGATGGGTGGATGGCTAGGTTATCACTGCGAGATGGGCTCAAAGTCACTTACCATGTGAGAATGGGAGTAGGGTGGTGGTCGATGGAGAGGGAGGAGTGTCTTGCGTAGGGCTCGGAATGAGGAAGAGGATGGAGGCAAGATGTGAAAGATGAAGAATGAGAGGTGGAGTGGGTTTTTATAGGAAATGGGTTTAGGTTTAGGTTTAACCCTAAACTCTTTCCGAGCCGTAACTTGTTATGGGATAGCTTGGTTCGCTCTTTTGCAAAAAGGTGAAATGATAGAAATTGCAAGCTCTACACATTCATGTCCACTACCTAGTCTGATTGTTTATCAAGTGGCTTCTTTTTAAGAAATAAAGAAAATTTCTTAAGGTAGTAACCCAAGGTTGATGCTTGGGGTTGATATGTTTGGCTAGAAATGGAAAAAATTTTACTCTCCTTGCCCTTAAGTGTTATGTTCGTGAAAGTTCAAAGTAGTTTGTTTTTTTTACATATATTTGCATATGTTTACTCATTACTTGAGACGCTAGTCTCTCCAACAGCGGTGGATGGCTAGGTTATCATTGCGAGATGGGCTCAAAGTCACTTACCATGTGAGAATGGGAGTAGGGTGGTGGTCGATGGAGAGGGAGGAGTGTCTTGCGTAGGGCTCGGAATGAGGAAGAGGATGGAGGCAAGATGTGAAAGATGAAGAATGAGGGGTGGAGTGGGTTTTTATAGGAAATGGGTTTAGGTTTAGGTTTAACCCTAAACTCTTTCCGAGCCGTAACTTGTTATGGGATAGCTTGGTTTGCTCTTTTGCAAAAAGGTGAAATGATAGAAATTGCAAGCTCTACACATTCATGTCCACTACCTAGTCTGATTGTTTATCAAGTGGCTTCTTTTTAAGAAATAAAGAAAATTTCTTAAGGTAGTAACCCAAGGTTGATGCTTGGGGTTGATATGTTTGGCTAGAAATGGAAAAAATTTTACTCTCCTTGCCCTTAAGTGTTATGTTCGTGAAAGTTCAAAGTAGTTTGTTTTTTTTACATATATCTGCATATGTTTACTCATTACTTGAGACGCTAGTCTCTCCGACAGCGGTGCCAAATGTTGGCTCTTTCCTATGGCTTCCGTCAGAAGAGCAAGGTATTCTCAGTATGCAGGGTTCCGAGGCTTTTTGTCACCTATAGATATATTGGGGTTGTTGTTTGTACTATACGTGTAGCTTGGGACCTCGAGTCGTGTTCTGGTGAGAGACGTAGGCTTAAGTGTGGTAAGCAAACATAGTGCATGCATGTGTAAAAGGAATAATAATAAGTCGCGATGTGGTCTTCTCAGAATAGCCGCATCAATTGGAGTAGGATGTTTCCTTCCCAGACAACTAGGACTAGGATATCCATCCAGTACAACCACCAACAGTAGACCGAACTCCCCCAACGGTGCTTGGGAGGATTCAAGATAAAGAAGAGGAAGAAGAGCCTGCAGAACCACAATAGCAATGGCCATTCTTGAAATGGATAAAGTAGCTTTTGGACGACAGAGAACCTCCAGCCATTGAGGAGGAACCATCTGAACACTGCTGGCCCAAGAGATTAGAGGAACAAAGAAGGGCACAGGAACACTTGGTCAACTACGCTTTGATGACAAAGGTGATCCGTGTTGAAGAACCCAAGTGTCTTGAAGAGGCACAAGGTGATGATAGGTGTATGGAGGCTATGCAGTCAGAGTATGGCTCCATAATGAAGAACAACACCTGGGACCTTGTGGATCGACCACCAAAATGCAAGGTAATCGGTAATAAGTGGGTGTACAAAACCAAGTACAAGTTCGACGGCAGGTTGGATAAGTACAAGGCTCGGCTCATAGCAAAAGGATTCGCACAAGTACATGGTTTTGATTATCAAGATACTTTTGCTCCCACAGCTCGACTAACCACAATTCGTAGTGTTTTGGCCTTAACAGCACAGGACAGTTGGCTCGTGCTTCAGATGGATGTAAAATCTGCATTTCTAAATGGAGATCTCAAGGAGGAGGTATACGTGGAACAACCACCAGGATTTGTAATCCCTAATTCAAAAGGTAAAGTCTGTAAACTAAAGAAGGCACTTTATGGGCTAAAACAGGTCCCATGAGCGTGGTACCAGTGGATTGATGCCTACTTTCTGCAAAATGGGTTCAGGAGGAGCCCATCTGATGCAAGTTTGTATATCTACAGAGAAGGAGGCAAGTGTATGATCGTGGTCCTTTATGTGGACGACTTTGTCATAACAGGGAACCATGAAGAAAAGATCTCGCAGACAAAGCAGTTGCTAGGAAGAGAGTTTGAAATGATAGACCTCAGACTGATGCATTTCTGTTTGGGATTGAAGTTTGGCAAGAGCCAAAACAGATCTTCATCTCACAGCTGAAGTATGTTAGAGAGATACTGAAGGCATTTGGCATGGCTGAGTGCAAGACAGTCGGCACCCCTATGGAGGTTGACTTGAAGCTCTCAAATGAGGATTCATCACCACTAGTGGATGAAGCGAAGTACAAAAGGCTTGTGGGTAGTTTTATTTACTTGTGCAACACGCGGTCGGACATCAGCTTTGTGACTGATGTACTAAGTAGGTTTTCCAATAAGCCCTGGGAGAACCATTGGAGGGCAGGGATGCGAGTGCTAAAATACATCAAAGGTACACTTGATTACGGCATCACCTATACTAAGGGCAACACCTTGACTGGATTCTATGACTCAAATTGGGCAGGAGATGTGGACAGCAGGAGATTAGTGACAGGTTACTATTTCTCACTTGGATCTGGAGCTGTATCATGGGTCAACAAGAAGCAACCCACAGTTGCTCTTTCTTCTACCGAGGCTGAGTACAAAATCAGCATGTTTTGCTTCTTGTGAGGCAGTGTGGTTGAGGAGGATTTTAGGGGACATGGGTGTAGCACAGAACAAGCCTATGCAGTTATCATGTGACAATCAGAGTTGCATGGCAATGGCAAAGAACCCTGTGTTCCATGCTCGCACAAAACACATTGAGATTCAATATCACTTTGTACACGAGCTCATCATGGATGGAGAGTTCGACTTGGTATACTGTCGGACTATAGAGAATGCTGTGGACATCTTCACGAAGGCTCTTGGAAGAGACTTGCTGGAGAGGCATCTTCATCGACTTAGCAGTGGGTCGAAAAAGTAAGTTCACTTCTGGGTGGACATTGAGGGGGGGTGTTAGATATCAATGCTCCACTCTCTGTAACTACGCACGAACCAGCTAACTCTACTTGTAAGCCCCCCATATGAGGAGAAGGCATTTGAGTAGCTCGATTATCCGGTCCTAGTTTGGACACCAGATGGGGGCCATGTATGGCCTGATGGCTAGGCGACTTCACATAGAGTTGGCACACTACCAACTAGGCTACATGCAAGTGCGGGAAGGCATCCCATGACTGACCGCACTGAGGGTAGATGGAGCATTTCCCAGGGCAGCCCACTCTTGGGTTGCGGGGCCCGTTTGGAGCCGTAGATGATCTTGGATGCTCTATTCTGTGCCACAGTTCTAACGTGTGGTCGGTGGCCTATTTCTAGTCAGCTGTTTTTGGCCGACTGGGTCGGTCTCCCAATTGGGTCTAACCAACTATGACTGGTGGCTATATAAGAGCAAGCTCGTGAAGCCCATATTCATCACTAGCTATAGCAACCCTGATTCCTTAACATCTAGCCTCCATCCTCTACTGTTTCCAGCATGCCATCGAAGCTTCTCACACAGGAGCGCACGGCTGGGAGGTAACGCCATCCATTGTATCAATTTAGAGTAATCAATTTTTGGATTCTCCATACTATCAGCTTTTCTCTCTTGCATATGAGATCCTATTATCTGTTGAGCACAGACGTCGTATTATTTTCTTACAGTGATAAGTATGCCAGTGCAATATTCAACTTCATACTTCGGCAAATTCGTTTGAGAAGCGTGTCAACTCACCTGCATCTGTCCACATAAAAGGTAAGTTACAACTAGATCCTCTTAGATGTGGGACTGTAGGCATCCATGCTAACACACAATTGTTATCCTTGTCCCTCAAACCAATCTACAACACATCATCTTTTGGCACTTAACCAGTCCAACTGTATTAAATCAAGAATAACTGTAAAATATTACAGTGTAAACCAACCAAAAATTCAAAGTGGTGGGAGTTAATGTGTTAATATTATACTTCCCTTGTAGTTCTTGGAGGAACTACATTGGGGTTCTTGTAACTCTATTCCTCCTACGAGATTGTATGCATAGGTATGAAATATTCCTATCTCCTCAAGGTCACCGGGTAAAGCCAGACGCATATTATGGGGATCATACTAATGGTTGGGTGCGAGTAGGGTGACGAAGAAACATGGTCACGCATCTGAATGGGTAGTTAAGCGATTACGTCGATGACTGAGGACTATGACCCGAGCCCTCATTGAGGAGAGAATACATGTGGCTCTCTATGAGGCTCGTATGAAGGTAACACCACGGATATGTATAGCCAGTCCTGACACTCACCCTGTTGGATGGCGGGTAGGTAGGAGATGACTGAATCTCCTTGCAGGTAAGCTCCATGCAATACTACCTCTCGTTCTATTTACCATATGGTGGGGAACTTCTCGTAAGGCTCTTCGAAGTCCCTCCCAATTCACACTAGGGGTCGTGGATCGTAGTTCTCCTCTACATGGATATCTCCCGTATCCACGCCTCTCCTCCTATTGTTCATGGGGATCATAGTTTGTGGAAAACCATAGTGGGTGGTAAAGAGCATCACGTGCTTCTCACATATTCACAACACTAAACGTAGAGGCACATCCATCATACTGTCAAGTTCCACAAAATACTTAGTCGCATTATTAGTGTAAGAAAATAGTACGCAGCGGAAGATAACAACAAAACGCAAGTACACGATGGAAAGCTGGAGAGAATACAAAAATTCTGATATACCAAACTGCTGATACAACTGATGGTTGGCTGTCCACCCGTGCGCTCTATAGACAGAGCTTCGATGGTGATCTAGACAGATGCTGGACGGAGGACTATGAGCGTGAAGAACTGGTGATCTGATGATAGGGGGTGGCTACTTATATAGTGTAAGTGGTTGACGGTCGGCCCTGTAATAGGCAGTCGGCCTAATAGACAGTCGGCCTGGAAGACCACCGACCCTTCAGAAAACATGCCGTCGGGCAGATGAAGGATCGCGCATAGGTCATACCGTCAGGCCTGGGGCTACCGGCAGCCCCCGGACCCTGCCGCTGGGGGCTTTGCCCCCAGACCCCCACCGCCCCCCCGAACCCCCCCTTTGTGCAGACGGGTATCTACTCTTGGCTCCTAAGCCGTCTCATAACCATCTGGTCTACTCTAAGACCCCTTCCAGTGTCTAAACTGGGGATCCCTCCCAATATCTGATACCCATCATGGCTTCTCCTCATATGGGGGCCTTACAACATTGGGTACACAGAATATTGGTGGGTTACATGAGAGGTGGACATTTGAGCTAACTCTAACACCCCCCCTCAATGTTCACCCGAAGATGAACTACGTGTTCGGACCAATGCCGAGTCGATGTAGATGCCGCAACAATAAATCACTCCCAAGAGCCTTCGTGAAGATGTCTGCGCAATTGTCCTCTGTGGGACAATACTCCAGCTCTATGACTCCATCCTCGATGAGCTCTCGTACGTAGTGATACTGGATCTCTATGTGCTTTGTACGAGCATGGAACACAGGATTCTTTGCAATGGCCATGCAACTCTGATTGTCGCATTTTAGAACCGTCGCATCTTCGATTGGAACTCCTATGTCTTGCAAGATCCTCCTTAGCCAAACTGCTTCACAAGCAGCAATGCATGCTGCCTTGTACTTAGCTTCCGTCGAAGATAGTGCCACTGTTGGTTGCTTCTTGCTAATCCAAGAGAACACTCCTGAACCAAGTGAGAAACAATATCCAGAAACTGACTTTCTAGAATCACAATCTCCCGCCCAATCTGAGTCACAGTAACCCGCCAAGGTCTTCCCTGCTCTGTAGGTAATGCCATACTCTAGTGTACCTTTCACGTACTTTAGCACACGCATCCCTGCTTTCCAATGGTTCTCTCGAGGTTGATTTGAGAAACTACTAAGTACACCAACTGCAAAGCTGATATCAGGTCTAGTGTTGCACAGAAAAATGAGACTCCCCACAAGTTTCCTATACTCCTTGATGTCGACAAGTGGTGATGCATCCTCCACTGAGAGCTTACCATTCACCTCCATGGGAGAGACCACGTCCTTACACTCGGTCATACCGAATGCCTTCAAGATCTCGCGAGCATATCTCTGCTGAGAGATGAAAATCCTGCCAGGTTTTTGCCAAACCTCAATGCCGAGGCAAAAGTGCATGAGCCCCAAATCTGTCATCTCAAACTCGGAACTCAACGACTCCCTCAACTGTTGCAGCATCTTCTCATGATCTCCTGTGATGATCAAGTCATCCACGTAAAGGACTATTACCACATACTTGCCATCCTGCTTACAAACATACAGGTTAGCATCAGAAGCACTTTTTGAGAAACCAATTGATATGAGAAAGCTATCAATCCGTTGGTACCATGCCCTTGGGGCCTGTTTCAGCCCGTACAATGCCTTCTTTAGTTTGCAAACCGTGTTCTCTGAATTGGGCACCTCAAATCCTGGTGGCTGGAACACATATACCTCCTCCTTGAGATGTCCATTCAAGAACGCAGATTTCACGTCCATTTGAAACACCGGCCACTGCTTATGAGCAGCCAAGGCAAGTACCACCCGAATAGTTATCATCCTTGCTGTAGGAGCAAAGGAATCCTCAAAATCAAAGCCTTCAACTTGAGAGTATCCTTGTGCAACAAGCCTAGCCTTGTACTTTTCCAAAGACCCATCAGATTTGTACTTGGCCTTCCATACCCATTTGGTACCAATGATCTTCCTTTTTACTGGACAATCAACCAAGTCCCAAGTCTGATTCTTCATGATGCTGTCATACTCCTCTTGCATGGCAGCTTTCCAATTTGGATCGCCCATTGCCTCATCCAAATTCGTAGGCTCTTGAACTTTCATAATCTCAGCCATCAAGGCCATATTGACTATGTGTTCAGAAGCCCTTTTCTGCTCCTCTATCCTCTTTGATCGTCGAAGTCCATCTGCAGATGACTCCGCCAAGTCTGGAACCGGATTCTTCTCATCAAAGAGCTGCCTTGCCCACTTTGGAAGTGGCTTACCTTGTGGAGCCAAGGCATGTTGTGGTGTTGGTGGAGTTTGTTCCTCGAAGTACTCCTCCTCATTCTGCAACTCTGCTTTAGATACGGGCACAAGGTGAGTTACTTTTACGGCTGATGATAAAGTGGAAGGGCATACCTCCTCCTCCACTGTATGTGGCTGTTCCCAAAACACCACATCACGACTGACCACGATCTTCTTTGCCTCTGGATCATATAGCCGGTACGCCTTTGACTCCTGGCTATAGCCCATGAAGATACACTTTCTGCTCTTTGGATCTAATTTCTTTCTGGTGCTATCTGGAACATGAACAAAACACTCACATCCAAATGTTCTGAAATGAGAAGCGGAAGGCTTTTTACCTGAGTAAGCCTCCAAAGGTGTTTTGCCCGTCAAGGCCTTTGTGAAGCTTCGATTGAGGATGTAGACTGCTGTATTGACTGCCTCAGCCCAAAAAGACTTAGGCAATCCTTTACCTAGTGCCATGCATCGTGCCATCTCCATGGTAGTACGATTGCGACGCTCTACAACACCATTTTGTTGCGGAGTATGTGCAGCCGTGAGTTGGCGCTTAATGCCATTCTCGTGCAAGTATGTGTCGAACTCTTTTGACAGGAACTCTCCTCCTCGATCCGTGCGAAGCTTCTTTACCTTCAGCCCGCTTTCGTTTTCCACCATCTTTTGCCACTGTTTGAATTTTCCAAGAGCTTCAGCCTTATCTCGTAAAAAATACACCCACATGTATCTACTGTAGTCGTCGACGATAAGCATATAGTAGTTACATCCCCCCAAAGCTTGAGTCGGAGCTTTCCCATTGAGATCAGCATGAACCAATTCTAGAGGAGCCTTTGCCCGATAGCCGCTCTCATGTGGAAAAGCCTTCCTTTGTTGCTTGCCCATCATACAAGCTTCACAAGGTTCCTGCACCTTTGAGAGTGCAGGCAAGTGTGCAACCATCCCTGTTTTCTGCATTTCCAAAAGAATAGGATAACTAAGATGACCAAATCTTTCATGCCATACCTTACTGATGCCCACTCCTGAAGAGACTGTTAGTGCCGTCAGCTCGTAGAGATTGTTCTTCCTTACTGCCTTGCCGACCACCTTGCCCGCTGCATTAAGGATTTCTGCTCCGGTCCTCTTGAAACGCACCTCCAAGTTGCGATCAGTTATCGCAGCAACCGAAAGCAAGTTCTTCTTTAGCTGAGGAACTAGTAATACATCAGAAAGCTCTTTAGTTTCACCCTCTTGAATGGAAAGAGAGATAGTACCTGTACCTTCCACAGGGCATTTTGCATTATTACCAACCGTCACGTTCATGGGCTCTTGTAGAGGCTTGAAAGAGCTATACCAGTCCTTCTTTCTGGTCATGTGACGGGACGCTCCACTATCAAGGAGCCACGAATCATTCGTTGTTGAAACTTCTGTTGAGGAGCATATTTCTTCAATTGCAACCCATAGCTCCAACTCAGTTTCAACTGTGTTGGCAGATTCCTTGCCTTTCGAAGAAGACTGTGTAGTGCCATTCTTTTCGTCCTGCTGCTTCTTTCTGCAATCCTTGATCATGTGACCGCTTTTGTTGCAGTAGTGGCACTTACCTGAAAACTTCTTCTTCTTACAATTCTTCTTCTCTCCACCCTTCCCTTTGGATGTGGTTGAGAATGCTGCATCACTTCCGCCATCGCGGGTCTTCATTCGCATCTCCTCCTCTAGAAGCATCGCACTGAACTCTTCAAAAGTGAGGGGTGGATTTCTTACCTGCGTGTTGAGTGTCGTAACCAACGCATCGTACTTTTGTGGAAGGATCCGAATGCACCTTCTGGCCAACTCTTCGCTGGTCTTTGTAATCCCAACCGCCGCCATCTGATCACGTAGATTCTTGATCCGTGTGATGAATGTCTTAGCTGATTCTCCATTAGAGCACCTCTCTGCAGCAAGCATATTCTCCAGATTTTGAATTCTGGTCTGATTCCGCGTTTCATACTGACCTTTCAGTATGTTCCAAGCCTCACTTGCCTTGTCTGTATGCTGAATCAGAGTCAAAACAGAATCACTTGAACTGGTAACAAGAGCACAGAGTGCATCTGCGTTCCTTCGTTTCCATGCCCGAAGAAGATCTGCATTCGGTGGCGTTATGACGTTGGGGTTGTCTGGATTCGGTGATCCAACCGGTTCTGGATCCAATCCCAGAACAGTATCCAGAAGCTCATATGAATCCAAGATCGCGCTGATCTTGAATTTCCACAAAGTATAATTCGTCCCATCGAGCTTGCCTTCATTGAAGGCAGGTGGACGAATTCGCAACGGGGTTGGTGCAGCCATCACTCCTAGTAGCCTTTGCTAACAAAGCTCGTTGAACTTGCAATAAAGTCGTTACTCAGATAGCCTGAGCTCTGATACCATGTAAGAAAATAGTACGCAGCGGAAGATAACAACAAAACGCAAGTACACGATGGAAAGCTGGAGAGAATACAAAAATTCTGATATACCAAACTGCTGATACAACTGATGGTTGGCTGTCCACCCGTGCGCTCTATAGACAGAGCTTCGATGGTGATCTAGACAGATGCTGGACGGAGGACTATGAGCGTGAAGAACTGGTGATCTGATGATAGGGGGTGGCTACTTATATAGTGTAAGTGGTTGACGGTCGGCCCTGTAATAGGCAGTCGGCCTAATAGACAGTCGGCCTGGAAGACCACCGACCCTTCAGAAAACATGCCGTCGGGCAGATGAAGGATCGCGCATAGGTCATACCGTCAGGCCTGGGGCTACCGGCAGCCCCCGGACCCTGCCGCTGGGGGCTTTGCCCCCAGACCCCCACCGCCCCCCCGAACCCCCCCTTTGTGCAGACGGGTATCTACTCTTGGCTCCTAAGCCGTCTCATAACCATCTGGTCTACTCTAAGACCCCTTCCAGTGTCTAAACTGGGGATCCCTCCCAATATCTGATACCCATCATGGCTTCTCCTCATATGGGGGCCTTACAACATTGGGTACACAGAATATTGGTGGGTTACATGAGAGGTGGACATTTGAGCTAACTCTAACAATTAGCACGGGTAACCCAATGTTTTTGTTTACTATTTCCATCTCGTTGAGAGTGCTCTAGGTTATCCTAGAGGGGTATTCTACTCTCAACCTTCACAGAGATGAAATACGACTGCCAGCCTGGGGTATTGTTCAAACAAAAGGTAATATTCATGTAAATAAACTAAGCATACAATAAATATTTGAAAGCTGCCATGACCACATACTACTTCGCCGACGACTACTCTTTCAAATACTAAACTGTGCCACCATTTATCTTTTCACTTCTATCAAGCAGAAGGAAACCTTTTGTCACAGTGTTCGCTCAGATTCGCGACAAAGTCCTAAGGGATCGTCTCCCATCTCCTGCCACTAAGGTAAGTTTCTAAGCTCTGAGGTGCTAGGAGTGGATTCCATTTTATGGACACTGGCTTCCCTCTTTGATTTAAATCATGCAGTATTTCACTTGTGGGAGCTCCATATCTTGGTCGCTGCATCATGTACGTTTCCTTCAAATTCCTCAATCTGGTCCTCAAGACCTCGAGGGGGTCACTTGTCATATGTAACCCTATCACGTGAGTTCCACAAATGGATTTTTATTAATTCAATTACTTACAGATTTATATATACATAAGGAAGTAATTTAATACCCAAAGGTTAATATACAGAAGGGCATTTTATATTAAAAATTATCTAGAAACTTGCAACATGTGACATGGATATTTGCGTGGAGTGGCTTATGTCATGGGACATTTTGAAATGCTAGTATTGGCATTTTCCTTTTGAAATGAGTAAGTGCTCCTCTTGCATTTTCTTGAATTCTAGAGAATTCTAAAAATCTTTTCTCTCTTTATTGCTCTTTTTGGCCTTTGCATTAGGATGAGATTAGGATACTATGCTTTCTTGAATTCTAGAGAATTCTAGAAACCTTTTCTCTCTTTATTGCTCTTTTTGGCCTTTGCATTAGGATGAGATTATGATGCTATAATTTTCTCCCTTTATTGCTCTTTTTTTGCCTTTTCATTAGGATAAGATAACAATGCTTGAATTTATTTTTTGAAGTTTTTAAATCTTGTTACTCTCTTTTTTTTTATTTCTATCCACAAAGGGATTGCATTGAATCAATGGTGGAGGAGTATTTTTGAAGTTGATGCCTCTTATGCTTGATTTTCTTTAGTTCTACTCAGTCTATTTAGCACTACCTTTGTAAAGATCCTTTTGGCTCTCAGACAATTGATCTATTATTTAAAAAAGGATAGATAGTGGAGACCCACTCCTATAATTAAATCCATTGGATAAAACCTATGAGAGTAAAGAAGTAAGGTATTTATTTTTAGATAGCCCTATTCAAAAGGATTCTCCCACTTGGGAAAATATAGTATCCATATAGCAACAAGGGATCAAAAGCAAAATGAGAATTTGTCATTGAGTGAGAATCCCATTATGCTTGAGGGTTTTTCATGCACTTGTGCCTGGAGTTGTAGATTAGCAAGTACCATGAGCACCACTACCAGTGACAATTTGAACTACAATATGATAAACATGATGAATTCAAAGCAAATGAAAGAATAAAACTATTTCTAGGTTAGAAGAACATAAGCCCTTGTGTCTGCTACATTGAGAGCTAAAGAAGGCTCTTATGTATGGTATCTTCAAATATTAAAGAAGACCCTTTCTAGCTTCTTTAGACCATATCTTTTCTCGAGGTATTATATACGCTATACAATGCCTAGAAATGTCATCTTGTTGTTTGTAGCATACGCTACAAAATGCCTAAAAATGCCTAGAAATGGCATCTTGTTGTTTGCGGCATCTAGTGGCGGATTACTTAGTAGAAGGACAATGCTAAAATCTCCCCAAGTTGTCATGGATGTGGTTGTACATAGGTGTTAGCATGGCGTTGGAGCATAGGTCCTAAATGCAGTTATATTATAGTCATACATGCAATGATGCAATAAGCTATGCGCATATGCAATAAGCTATGTGCATATATAATTTATATTATTGTCATGTATTAGATGTTGATTTTATGATGAAGGGATGCATAAGATTGGAAGATGTGGCTACTCGATTGTTTTCATTGCTGCAATCTATTATGAGTTGCATTCTTCTTGGGCAACTTATTTTCCATTACTTTTGGTCTAAACAATTGTGAAGAATTCTACATCTTCTTGACATAGGTGGAGTGTATAAGAGTGTGGTATGAGATTAAGGCTGCATTTTTTGGTGGCTAATATCTTTCCAAGAGCATCTCATGGTACAACTTATAGAACGTATAGATGACTACAATTCATAACATGGCATGAAGAGAAATCTTGTTTCCGGATTTCAAAGTTCTAGAAATTTGTTTAATGGGCCTAATTGTAGTTTTGCACTATTTTGCATAGTGTATCTTGAACATAATAAGCACCATTTTGTGAGCGTTTTGTTGAGAATTTGTAACTCTTCTAATCTAGATGATATGAGAGGGATTCAAGCACCTATATTTTTCATTTTCTAAGTAGAAAATTCACATGCATAAAACCAATCCACATTAAATTTCATAAATTGGCATTAAGGTATTGGAACTTCTACTTAACAAAAGCTAACATAAGCTATTCCGATTAACACAATGTATAGTAATAATGAAACCTAGCATAATTTAACAAGAAGTAGCTAACCTAATGTACACAGGGTTGAGGGGGGCACAAGGAAACCCATTGAGCCACCTCCCTTTCACCATAGCTAGGAATCTTGGTGGATAGTAGGGCAACCACATGGCTAGGCGAGTTGAAGCAATGGATGAGCAAAGGTCAGTGTAGGGCAAAGAGAAAATGCTTGCCAGGAGGGCTACTATTTCCACGAGGTAAGGGGAGGCACAAGGTGTTGCTAGGAGGACTAGGAGAGAGTGGGGCAAAGGAGGCCAAGGGGCATCCACCATGGTTATATGCCTATGAAAGGGAAAAATCATTCTCACAAATATTTGGTGTGCATGGAAACTATGGAAAATATGCATTGGTCCACTGTACTTTTGGCCATCAATCTGCTATTGCCTTGTCAAGATTTTTAATCCTTGACATTGATTCCACCCACTATGGATCTTATGGGGTGGAATCTATATTTGCTAAATGCCTACATCTCCATCCTCTTCCCTCTATTGTCTCTACACCAATGACAATGCGACTCTTGTGTTTAGAATCTATTTGGCATCATTGGTCACGAAGTTTCATTTCTTTGGCTAGGCCCTAGCATCCATTGCTCTACAAGAGACCTTTGTCTCACCCTGCCCTACTCCTCCCTTTCCTCCTCTTTTGTTGTGTGCCTTGTCCCTACTAGCATAGAGCAATGAGAGGGAACTTGATCTGCTCTTGGCTAGAGAGGTAGCCACTATTGTAAGGCTCATTGTTGCCTCAGTTGGAGCCTTGGTGCCTCCCTGATGGGCATCACAGCTCTATCTACTAACTCAAATCATTAGTCATGCCTTCTAATAGAACACCATTGTAACACATAAAATTAAGCATACTAACGAAAACATCCTAAATGACATGCCAAAGTCCCTTATAAAATTCAATCATGAGGCCATCTTGTTGTAGAACATTCTCACAAGTCCTCTCCCATCTATCAACCATAGGGGGAGAATTGTCGAGGATACAATCGCAAAATCAATCCAACCATGATGTCTAGGTTGTGCAATATTGTGAGAATATTCTTGAATTATGGAATAAAATAATATATGAATAACACAGTTACAAGCTCTCTACAAGCTATGAAGGTGATAGCTCATGCAATCTTACCTTAATCTTGCTAAATCTTGCTGCCAAAATTTAATGGCCCTTTAATGGGCTGCAGCTTTTGAAATCCCCCCCTAATTTTCTTCCATCTTCCTCGCCATCTCCTTCTTCCCCATCCTCCACGATCCCCTCTTGCTAAATCAACACCCTCTCCACTTTTTCCTCTTCGAATGCTGATGTGGATCTATCAAAGGCTTCCCCTTCCCTGGATTCCTTGAGCATGCAATGCTTTACATCCCTCGATTCAGGCTTCTCAATTCGAGCTTCTCCTCGATTCGGGCTTCTCATAATGTTATATTATATTTAGTATAAAATGCACACAAAATAGCATTTCCATGATTTATTAAGAAATGTTCTATTATTCAAGAAGTCTATTGATTAATTACCATGAGGAAAAACTTCATTTTTTCCTTTTTTGAATGCTAATATAAGAAGCTACTTTTTCTTTTTTACTAATTGATGTTTTCATGTTTGAGTAGGTGAACTTGGAAGATATACCTAGCCAATGATTTAGCCTACAAAAGGAGGGGGCAGCCCTAGCCTCAACTATTATAGCAATACTAAATCAAGACACTAATGCTAAACTAGAAAAACTACCAAGTAAGTGAACTAGGAAGACACACTTGGCTGACCATTAGCCTACGAAAGCGGGGGCAGAAACCAGCCTCATTAAACCTCTAGTTGCAGCCTTTAGACACCTCTAGCTTGGGTGGTATCAAAAGGTAAAAGGTTCAAGATGCTTCACATATGACCTTACAGACCTTGACATGATAAATATTGAGAGCGTAATTGCATTGGCAAACCTCACCTATGAGTATAATAGCAATAAGTATACTTTAGATGAGAATGATTGGAATGTATTCAATGACTTTGTAAAGGGGCATTAAATGCACTTGGTAGGGGCTTCTTTGTAATCTTTCTAATATAATAAAAGCTTAGTTTCATTTGATTTGTCTTGATGGAATTTTTAAATTATTTTTTTGCAGAGCTTGAATCATAGAAGTGGATGATTTGCAACCGCCTGGGTACTTTTGTTTATATATATGCCATAAATCAAGTTTGAAAATGGTATTTTGGCATCAGGTATAACAAGATGTTGTATGAATGTAGCCTCTATGGTTTTAATACCATGGTTTGATATGACTTAGTAAGGGTTTTCATGGAAGGAAAAAAGTGGAAAGGTCTTCTATAAATGTGACAAAGAAGAATGATATTTCCATCTTTTGCTTCTCTAACAATCAAGACATGGAAAAAGTGGCAAGGCCAATCGTGAATGTGGCTGAAAGCATGGTGTTTTAGTTTTCTCTTCTCTACTCCTCTAACATTAAAGACATGGAAGAAATTACTAAGTCTCAAATATACATTGTTTAAACAAGTTTCCAATCTTTCACATAAGAAAGCTCTAGATGTTTGTATTTGGCAAGAAATAAATATTATATATCATCATTGAATGCTTTGTAAAATTGGCTAATCTATCATCCCCTCTCCTAGTTGAAACACCCATACATATGGTTTTGTAAAAAATTGAAAGATATAAAGCATTTATAAAAGGTCCCAATCTTTCATGTAGTATTTTTATAAAGGTTATTTCTTGAGCTCTTCATGTGTTTCAAGTGACTTTGCACAATTCTTTGCTCTTGGTGTATGGAACACATGATTTGTCTTGTTTGATATTTGTTCCTCTTAATTTTTGCACATATATCTTTATTCTCTGTTTCTCTTGCCATATGGCATCATCAAGACACAAACCCATCTTCAACTTATGCATTGCCCATTATTGCAATCGGTACCTCAATTTTTTGTGTGTAGATTCAAATTATGCAGGTGATGTAGAGATCGTGCATTCTAAATATCTCATCCTACCTAAAGGGACTCCAAAAGTAGTAGTGTATGACTCACATAAGGACTTTTAAAATTCCTCTAGGAAAATAAATATACTTACAGAAGGGGATTTATAAATTTTCCCAAATTTTATAGAGGGGATACTAGGAAATACTACAAATAGGTTACATAGGGATTTAGAAAAGAACCCTTGAATGCACATGATATACATATTACACTAAGTGACCCCCCCGAGCTCAAGACTCCATTGTAGTGTACTAGTTTAGGGTTTCCTTGTTTCGAGATCTTCCCTCCCTTCAGCTCTTTGCAATTGTCTAGGGGGTAGAGTCTTCGTTAGTCTGAGCTTTGGATACCAAAGTCCTTGGGCTTAGTGGAAGTCTAATGTCCTTCTAATGTGCGTGTCAGTATTAGATCTTAGTAACTCTTCGCCGCTCCAGGGCCATCCCTCAGCCTACATTGAGATCAGTAGCAAATCCTTGTAGTCTTTTCATCATTAACTCCTTTATTAGAGCCTCATATATACGTTAGTTTGAACATTGGTTCTATCCAAGACATCGATCTAACCCTTTTACCCATATGCAACTCTTGGATCCATAAGATAAACCCAGTCAACTATAGTTAACCTCCGGGTATATTGATGCTCTCTCTCTGATTCATCACTCTATAGTAAATTCAAAAATTTTAAGAATGTGACAAATTTCAACATTATCTCTTATTGATTTAAAAAATCCACTTCCACGGTCCCATTGATCCAGGATCCTTGTTAAGTAAATGAATATTCTATGTGAGGGTTATTTCATAAGAGAAGAGTCATGTATCTTGCCTTAACATCCATATAGGATTATCTATTGGGTCGACTTTTATGACCCTTAGTATGTATGGATTATCCTTTGCATAGTACTCATATCCCGAGAGTCAATCCCGTATTCCTCCTATACCAAAAATCATCCATCTAGTGTTTCTCCTAGGGGAAGACTCCTTTATCAACTTTTTGTCCTCGGCGCTAAGTTCTTTAGAAGGAAGTGTGTGTGTGTGTGTGTGTGTGTGTGTGCGTGCACGCACGCATGTGTGCAGGTGCATGTGTGTGTGTAGGTACATGTACATGCATGCATATGCGTGTGTGTGTGCATGTACATGCGCACACATGCGTGTGATGGAATTCCCATGTCATTTTTTAATTCTAAATAAAGAATCATATTTTAATCGCCAAGATGAAGGAATATGCATCATAAGGAAAAGTTCATTAGGGGGACATTTTATGCAAGAAAACCCAATTCCCCTCTAGGGTGCAAATATGGGCCCCCTTATGACTCTACTACTCCCTCTCTCCCTCTCTTTTTTCTTGTGTTGTGCTCTCAACCTTTACCCTCTTACTCATTTTGCGCCTCCTTTAGCTGTCTTTCATTCATGTTATTTTGGACCTTCTCCTCCAGTTTTGTAGCTCGATTCCTAATGTTTCTCTTGCCCCTAGCTACACTACTCCATTGTTCTCTCTCTAATAGCCAACACCTTCATGCATCCCTTTTTTGCTGATTCATTTCTGGGCAAGCATGGCAAGGAACATCTCCACATGACCATGTATGGCTAGGGTGGACCTAGAGTTGGCGATTGGAGGAAGAGGGGGTAGCAAAGCAAGTATACGAGAGGGGGTTGTAGAGCAAAGTAGGTTGCTGTGAACTCACTCCCTATAGTTTCAAACCACAATATATAGGAGCACTGGAGGAGGAGACAGGGCGAGCAGCATGCTAGAGGGGTAGTAGATTACATATAATCTTGTCCATATAGGCCGACAATGACATTGATGTAGATTAGTGGGGATTTGGGGTAGGCGCAATCACAAGTGGATTGGGGAGGACAAAAAGGGAGGAAGGAGTAAAGGGGGGGGTTGTGGGGGATATTGTGACCACCTCGTATATAAGAGGAGCTGATGGAGGTTTTCTTCATGAATGCCTATGTGCCACATCAAAATGGAATTGCCAGGCTTTTGAAAGAAGCACTCCCATTGATCCACCTGAAAATCCCTCCCTAAAGATTAGCAAAATGGGGTCCTTTCGACATGATCCCAAATCTCCCCCAATGAATGGATTTTTGGTGATTTCTTTCTAATCAAGCATGGAGGTGTTGTCCCTATGTTTGGGGTTTTGTTTTAGGATTGACTTCAATTATCCTAACTGAGAGTGTGAGAGGGTAGTGAGTGTCCCAAGTGTTGTTTGCAATTGAGTGGACTTTCCAATTGCAAATGTGGTAGAGGACCTGATGAGAGTGTCAAGTTGTTTACTTGCTTTTTATTTCTATGAGCTTTACAATGAAACCCATGAGGGTCCCAATTCCACCAATAAGTGGCTACCATTGTTGTACACTTACTTGGAAGGGTTACTTACTAAATTAGCACTTGCAGTTCACTTATCTTGTCACTCTATGGGTGGATTATGTTAAGGGGTGTTTCACTTGTCTTGTCACTCTATGGGTGGATTATGTTAAGGGGTGCCGCTTAGTAGTAGGTTTGCCATTGAGTGATGAAATTTGGGTTGGGTGATTGGTTTATTTTGGGTATTTGGAAAAGTATAAATGTCAATCTAAAATTTTGCATAGGGTATAAAAGTACATTTGTGCATAGGCATAAACTAAAGGGAGATTGTCTAGCATTAAGGATATGTTCTTTGTCCACATCTCAAAGTTCAAAAGACATTGGAAAGGAAAGAAGTATAATGAAAAAACATAACACCAACATGTGTCTACTGCATTGATGGAGAGTAGTACATTTATTGTTTCTTGTTCTCATAGTGAGTTGGTTTTGTTTACTAGATTAATTATTACAAAATATTCATCCCAAAATCAATAGGCTAATAAGACCTCCAACCTCCAATGAATCTAAAGAATGCACATGAATTTGATTTGACCTTAGAATGTTAGGATAGCTTCGAGGCTTTGGTAAACTACATGTAGGTTAGTTGCTTACGATAGTTTGATGATAACTAACGATCAAGCAAGGCTCTTTTTATATGATATTCTTTTCCACAACAAGCAAGTCCCTAGTGTGAGTGTATTGCATTAGGATTTATGCTCTTTAACCCTATTGCACTACACCCAATATTATTTGGTTGAATTGTGACCTACATTCGTGTGTAACCTTGTACACCAAAAGACCAATGCAAATATTTGAATACCTACAAGTTTTTTGCTTAACCCGCACACTCAAGCTTTTGTTCCACCCACACACCCAAGTCTCTTTTCTTGGTAATCTACGTTTTTGTTTTGGCCACATGTAACTCTATATTGACTTTGTAGAATAACACTTAGGCCACTAGAGTTGTTGATAAACTCTTCTTGTACTTGAGGGCACAAAGGCTTGAATGGAGGGATATGATGGAAGCCAATTGTTTGACACTTACACCAAGGCCCCATTGGCTAATAACGATGAGTTATAATAAGTTCAAATTAGGAAGCTAAGGCATTGCTAAGTAATAAGATTATAAGTTAAAGTTAGGAACCTAAGGCATTGCTAGATAATGTGCCCCTAGGGCCATATCCAATGTAAAATGTTGCATTCCTAGATAAGCCGATTTATAATTGGTTGGTCAGAAGGAAGCAGTCAACTAGTCAAGTAGGGTCCGTTGATGGGATCTATGTTGATTAGAAGTTGCGCTTTGCTTTGGAAACGTAACCCACTAACTTCCCTCTTTTCTTCAAAAAGCTTTTTTGTGACTAATTGGCCTCCTCTTCTTTGGGTTATCTAGCTGAATCAAAGACCCCTACACTTCTTAAACTTGCTGCGCACATTGAGCTTCATTAGACTTTTGGGCGTCATATGACTCCCAAGAATTTCGGCAACACAGCATTCATGAAGCTCAAGCCTATCTCCAAGACTTCAAAATATCATATACATACATATAGTTAGTAGTTAGAATTTATCTATTATACTACTAATATGTATCCCAAATAATGTGAGTCCCCTTCCTCTAGAATCTCGAGGGCCTAACATCAATCTCGGAGTCCGTGCAATTGTCATCTTCAGCTTAAAATGGGATTTGTGCGCTAAAATTTTTCAAAGACTCCACAGAATTTTTTATGAAGCCCAGAGGTGTGCAGCAAATTTAAGCACTGGACTCCTATCCTACCCAAGTTGTGCGTGTTGGCCTTATGAGACATTATGATGATGCTGAGCAAGAAACTACTTGGAGGATGTGAACACTTTGAAAACGGAAAAAGGCATTCATGACTCATGAAAGCGGACAGTCGTACTCAACTTACACGTCCCCGTTAACAACGAGGTCTAAAATAGTATGGTTTACTGTTTAAACATCACAGATTTCATGCTTTACATCCAAGTTTGGTTTCTTTAGAAACTAAGAGGCTCGATAAACAACAAGAGGTGACCAGAAGCCAGCTAATGGCATCTGAGAGAGATATCAAGACCAAGGTAACGCTATAGCAGTTATTCTTCCAGCAGTGGGACGTGATCGGTTACAGTGGCAACGGCACTATTGCTCGAGATGAGAAACGTGAGGCCAACAACAATGGCGACCGCATAGTTGCCAACCAAACTTTAGAATCGACATCAAGGCAAAGCTTCTCCATCGCCCCAGTTGCCTGTCGATCACGGTCGAGACGTGGAGCTTCCAAGACTTACGAGAAGTATTCACTCTCCGAACTCGCTATTTAGTACGTTTCCAGCTGTAACGAGCTGTGGTCTCATATTTTATTATTAGTAAGATCTCCATCTTCAACACCTTTCTCACCGAGTACACTTCATCCAAGACGGGCTACACTGTACAGCACAGAGCCTGCATTGTCTTTGATTGATGAGTACTGCCCTGCTTAATGTGCGTTTCTCGTACTGCACACTTTCCGGATTTCACCCTGGTCTGGACCTGTCAACACCCCGATGTTGCCCATGTTCACAATCGACACGGCGAACTGGTTCTCCCACATCCCTGGCTGAGACAAGAAGGAATCGATCATGGATCTCGTGATGTTGTTGTCGTAATATAGGCTTTGATCCGACTTGAACAAACCCATATTGTTCCGCAAGTTCGTGAAGTACTGACTATCGAAGATATATTCGGTGATCGGATCGTTGAAGACATTAGTACGTGGCCCCTGCTTGAGTGCGTTTTCCAGAGTCGGTGCATAAGTTCTGTTTATTTTCGAATTAGCACCATCAGCGTTCCTTCCGGTGAAAGAGAAGCAATGCGATCTCCCGATTGTGTGAGCTCCTGATAGCCAGACGATTTAAAAGATTTAGATGAGGCTTCAAGCCCGAAAATGCACATGGCCTTGCTGAAGGTTGCAACACCACAAAATCCGTTGAAGCGGAGCCCTTTACCGGATAATGTAACGAGGTCGAAAACGCTGAGGCCGAGGCCCTGGAATTCTTGCGCGAGGGCGTTCGCGTCCATGTCCTGGCGTGGTACTTTGGCAGCATCTGCAATGTTTGAAGATAGACTATCCTTGCGACCGAACGGCACAAACCAGAAAGGACCCCCCGTCTGGAAATGCAGCCACACAGCGTCAGAGGTTGTTCTCAAGCTCCTGCTCTGGAACTTCCTAGTCTACGATACATCAAATTCTTCTGCACGCTTAAGAAGACATACCTGAAGCACTACATCACGCGCAATGGTTGTTAGTATGTCAGCACATGACACAATTCCGGGGCATTGGGCCTCGACTGCGCTCTTGATATTTTCCACCACTCGGAATCCACGGAGGCCTCTGCTGAATTCTGAATACCTCTCTGTCGAACGTCCTTTCGGGTCAGCCAACAGAATAGACCCATCACATCCCTGTAACACAGTCTCGGATGTTACTTCATCACAGCTGAAGCTGCTTCACCAGATCACAGGCATTGCACAGATTGAGCATATGGGAGGCCGGAGAAGCGGACTCCGGCTCCGCGACGCCTTACCGTGGCCATGCAATCATGGAAATGTAGGCGGAGGAGGCTTCCCGACAGGGTGAGATCTCTGTTGAGCCATTGAGTGACTTTGTTCTGGATGATGGATTCGAGCTGGGGGCAAGTGTTGAAGTAGTAACCGTTGGAGAGGCTAGCGCTACCGGGAGGAGGGGAAGTAGGCTGGCGAAGGTGAGCAAGGGAGGAGGAAGGAAGGAGGGGGAGGAGGGCAGAGAGGAGAAGGAAAGAGAACGAAGAAGCCATGGCTACGGCGGCCACCAAGGAATGTTGAACAAAATGCAATACAAAGATTGAAGAAAGCGGGTGAGCTTCTTAATACTTAGCGCGTAATACGTTGGTAGCTGTGGAGAACATGAAGGGACGTGCTCTCTGTAAACAAACATTTCCCCGCCCCCCCTTCTTTTTCTCGAGGGGAGGAGAAAACCCACCTTATTCATGGTTTTAACTTCTAAGTGTTGCTAGGACAGAGAGCCTAGTGTGGTGAAACCACCAACACCAACACCTTAACCACCCCAGGGGAGCCCCTCCCTCAATGGTGCGCACTGGCACCTCGGCTCGGTGCACCTTGAAACTCTCCATCCCGCGCCGATGCACCAAAGGGATCCCTTCTCCTCCCTCCTCCCCAATTTAAACCCATTTCCCCCCCATCGTAAGCCTTACTTGAATAACTCTCATGCCACTTCAATGTGAAATGAGATTCACTCATGCCTTGCTTGGGAAGGAGCAATAGACGTTAATATCATCTTTAAAGGCTTGCCTAGGACTCAGAGGACCATATGCCACCGAATTGTCCCTTCCCAAGAAGCAACAAGGGCCCTATTACCTGGAATCCACTAGCTTCATCTTTGCTCATGACCTTTCCCTCTCCTCTTCATCTCCCCCATCCTTTATTTTCTAGGTTTTTATTAATTAGATAAATCCTTTTCAAGTACTCAACAACAATATAACTAGTGTCATGGAGTCATCACATGAGCAATGGAGCACATGGTTGAATCTATTTGACAATAAAGTTTACATGAGAGCTCAAAATCCTACACATTAAAGTCATGGTTAAAATAGTACACCTTGGAATGATGGAAAATCGAGAATGCAATAGGATTAAATAAGGATCAAATAACTATTTGGTGGAAATCAAAATGACAACGCACATAGGGTACTATTAAAAAATGTGTCTCCTTAAACGTAACATGCAATTTATGCACCCTCCATAATTCTATGTAGGAAATTCAAGATTTGATTAATAACCACTCTTTGATCAAAATGCAAGCATCTTTGTTATCTATTTCTATGTACTTTCACAGATGCACAATGCCTTCTTTAATCGTATCCATATCTAGTGGGTAGACATTTACTTTATACAAAAAGACTCTTAGATATAGTTGCAACATAAATGATATAAAGATTATTTGATTGTGCTTGCAATAACATATAGTATGATAACAAAAAGTTGGGCAATTGAGTAGAAGCTTAAACATAAATTCAAACCACAAATAAAATCTATAAATATAACACTATGTGGACAAGCACGTACACATTTATTTGTGCATGTGTGCATGCCCACATGACATGCATGTGTATGTGTGTGTGTGTGTGTGTGTGTGTGTGTGTGCATGTACACACACGTGCACACATGCACATGCATGCATACATGTGTCTACATGTGCATCATAGTGTGTGTGTGTGTGCATGCGTGCGTGTGTGCATGCATGTGTGTGTGCATGTGCGCATGTGTGTGTGTGTGTGTGTGTGTGTGTGTGTGTGTGTGTGTGTGTGTGTGTGTGTGTGCACATCTGCATGTGCATATAGTAGCTTTCCCACCCATTTTGTGCATATAGAAAGCTTGTAAGATTCGCAAGCTTTCTTAATAAAGCTGCAGCATACAACACCCAAATGCAACACACACTATCCTCTCAACCAAAAACAATCACTCCTGAAAATACCAAATAGAATGTAACTTAGAGAAGTAGAGAAAAGTTGACTCCATAAACATAAGAATTTGATGTTATCATGGACACGACTCATCGTAGACTCTAGACCATGGCTCAACTCTATGGAGGGGTTTGTCACCAAATATAATGACACAAAGCTCAATGATGACTCAATTGAGACAATCAGCCTAGATCAAACACAACTAGAAGCTAGAAGCCAAACATCAAGTAGTGACTCTCATGAGCTTGGAGAAACTCCAAGAGTCTCCTCCAAAGAGGCAACCATCAACCACACCATGCAACTACCACATGGCTTCTCCTTGCAACCATTAGACTCTAACAAGGTTTTCCCATTCCAACACCCTCCTCAGGCCAAAGATAGGGGGATTACAAAAGATCAACTATCCAAACTATGCCATTGTTAACAAACTAGCAAATGCTCAAAACAAAAGAGCTTTGCCTCCAAAGTTGAAGTAGCAAAAATGAGTAAATGCCCAAAGTTTTCCTCACAAAACAAAGTGGGGATGAAAGAATATTCTAGTCAAAACTCGACAGCTTATCAAAGTTGAATAAGCTCACCAAATAAAATCCATCACTTACGTTTCCAATAAAACACCCTAATTAAAGCGTTATGTGCATTGAGATCCTCTCTACAAAACTGATGTGGTAAAGATCTGTATGTACCCAACTCTCAAAAAGAAAATGCACCTCCAATTGTCAAAACTATGATTGACTCTAAAGAAGGAAGGGATATTTCCATCAATACTCCATATAGGCACAGACCAGAGTAGATATAAAATAGCGCTCTTCTCTCAAGATTTAGAGAAATTGATGGAAATCTAGGGCCCAAGCAAGTTGAACAAATGTAAGAAATTGTCATGTTCAGTTCTTGAGGTAGAATAAAAAATGTATAAAAATGAACCAGGCATGAATCTTTGAGCCCATGATTTTGGGACTGAAAAGTGTTGTCTCCGAAAGAGATCTTCTTATGTAAGCTTGCATAGTAGAACTCATAATTCAATCAGGTATTGAAGCATTGACTCCAAAATAATTCTTCTCCATAAGCTTGCATAGTAGAATTGCTAGGCTCCACATTAAAGTGTTCTATGCACTACTGAGATCTCCCCACAAAATCGACGCGGTGAAGGTCTCTATGTGCTCAAGTATCAAGAAGAAAATGTACCTATGATCATCAAAACTATTATTGATTCTAAAGAAGGAAGGGAAACTGCCATCAATACTCCACATAGATGCATATCAATGAATGTATTTGGCTAGAGATCTACTTTCAATCTTAAGAGAAGTCAATGGAAATCCAATGCCCGAGCAAGTTGAACATAAGAAATTGTCACACAGTTGTTGAGGCAACATTAAAGATGGATAAAAATGAACTAGCAACATATCTTTGAGCCCATGAACCAAGGATTGAATAGTGTTGGCTCCTAAAGAAATCTTCTCATGTAAGCTTGCATAGCAGAACTCGTAGATGAACTAGAGACTAAAAATACATTGGCTCCAAAAGAAATCTTCTCACGTAATAGAACTCATAGTCAACCACTTAGGCAAATCCTTCATGGAGAATCAGAAATAAACTCTTTCTTTCTCTTGCTATCACACCAAAGCACATATTCTCAATTATTTTGGCAAGATTCTGACTCAATATCTAGATGAATTTTGTAGCATGCAACACTTGAATCCAACGTTGTTCTTTCAACACCAAACAATCACACCTTAAAATACCACATAAAATGTAAAGATAACTAAACAAAGACCGACTCTATAAAGACCAAAATTTGATGTTATCATGGACAAAAGACTCATAGTGGAGAATGTACCATGACTCACCTCTATGTAGTATTATCACCATTTGCAATGACACAAAGGTCATGACTCAACAATCGGCTTAGATCAAACACAACTAGAAGCTAGAAATCAAACATTGAGTAGCGACTCTCATGAGCTTGGATAGAGAGATCTTCATGGTCCAATGTTACTTTGATTTATAAGGTTTGCTCCCATTCCAACATTTTTCATTCGGCAAGATTATAGTCCATAGCTTAGTGTGTTGGGGGTAGGGTGAAAAATAATTGAATCATGAGGAGACAGAGAGTGTGTTCATTGTGATTGGTGAAGTGTCGACTAATCCAATTTCTTGTGTATTAGGGTAAAGTTCAACCAAAGGGGTTTATCTGATATTAATATTTACAAGAGTTTATTTTTGTTGCACAAGTTTTTGGATTGAATCCTATCTTTATATGCATGCCATGTGTGAACCAAATATGGAGAGGGGAGACAAGAAGAGTGGGGATGAGGAGAGAGGGCATAGCTAGAGAGCACACCACAAATGACTAACTATACACTAGTATTAGTTGAAAAGACTAAATATATACAACCCCATTTAGGGCTAGGGTTAGCGTTAGAGTTTTCAACCCTCGTGCCTTTTAGTACTCTTTTGTGTTAGTGCTATGCACATATGATGACAAGATGTTGAGATGAATCCTCAACACCTTCCCTCAAGATCAACGTCATGAAGTAGGCCTTCCCTCAAGATAATGACTATGGTGAATGGAAGAAGAATTGAACATTACAATGAAGGCATGTGAGTGCAAAATGAAATAATGTGCAATCTGCCAATACCTCTTAAAACTCTAAAATCTCCTCACTGATTTGTAGGTGTTCCAGTTTCAGGACATGTGATGATGTGAAATTGCATGTGAGCATAGGGACTGTCCGAGTAGGAACTAGTCAATAATTTTTTGGTTTCACGACATATGATAATGTAAAACTGCATGTGAGCGTAGGGACTGACTCCGAGTAGGAACTAGTCAGGAATTTTTGGGCATGGCTTTTATTGGATGCTTTGGAGTTGTCTCCTCTATGGATGAACTTATTTTCTAATCTAGAGCTAGACCAACCATCCAGCGATTAAATTTGAGAAATAGTTTCTTTCCTTTTGTTCCTTTTAGGTGCCAGGTCAGATGCGTTGATGTAAAGGCTTGAATGTGTGCAAGAAGTGGATTTGATATCGATGCTAAAAAGTGCATAATACAAGTATCAAAATCTATGCATCATGTATCAACACGTGGAGTTGTTAACAGATTGGTTAAAATATGCCACCACTGGTTATTAAGTGATGTGATTTGTTGGACAATTATGAGTCCGTAGAGCCAGGATTCTGTCTTGTAGGCCCAAGAGGATGGTAAAATAATGAGAAGGGAGAGTGGTATAAAGAGATTAGGGTTGGCCCTCCCTTCAAAAGGTGACTTGTATAAAAGGCCAAATGGTTGACTTTGGTCCTTTGACTTTGGTCCTCATTGTTGTTTGCACAAGTTTGAATACAAGCTCCCTCTTCTCTTCCAAGAGAGTGTTTTGGGTGTTCTCTTGTTTCCATTATAGTGCCCTTGTGTTTGCCACTCCATCCCCCTTCACTCTCCTCTTACCTTCTCCTTCTCCATCCCCTTCCATTCTCCCTTCTCTTCTCCCCTCTCCCCCTTCTCTCTTTCTCACGTGGAAACACATTGCAACAATCCGAAGGCCGCTTGCATGACACTTGCGGATGACTCGTGCTATGCATTTCTCCCACAAGCAGTATAGTTAGGAGTGGAGACTCTGTCGGCACATCTTCAACAACCCCACGACACGTGAGTCACCACTAAGACCCACTACAGGAGCACAAAAACATGAGTGATTTTATTATTTGGAGCACCCTCAAGTTCTTCCCGGATCAAGAGATACGGCTTGATTAAGGTGGAGTGGGGGAAAAATAAGAAATGATGATGTGGCATTGTGATGTGACAACTGTGTTCACATGCAAAATTGTGCCTGTCGGGCACTTTGCTAAGGTGGCACTTTTGTACACATGCATAGAGGATTGTGCCTAGGAGGGGCTGTGTGCCACATGGTAGGATGACATGGCATGATGATGTGGTAGGATAGTTGAGGTGGCACTGCTAACGTGGTAAAGCTGACATGGACTAATGACATGGAACGATGATGTAACTATGATAACGAGGTGGCAAATAAGGCTAACCTAGAAGATGTGCCATGTTTTAGATAAAGACTGACATGGTAGGTAGGGTACGGGAAGCCATGTGGCAGGATGCGGATAAAGTTGTCACGTCGCTCGCTATAGTGAGCTTGGTTGTGTAGTATGTCATTGGATTACTTACATTTGGTGGCGTGGAAGATCGTATGTCAATTATCACTCTGTCCCAGTCGTCTTTTGATCTATATTCCACTTCTATGGAGGCAGGGCACTTTGTTGGCATTGGCCTTGCATGATGGCTTTGTTAGAGCTTGATGCTTATAGTTGGTGCTTGCACATATGGGTTACCACCTTTGTTTGATGGTTGTTGGAGCTAATTGAGTTACAAGAGCAACTGATGGCTACTTGCTTGTTAGGTCTATAGGGTAACCTTGGCTAGTTTGTATTAGAGTTGAGCCTTACATGGGTTTCTAGTCGTTGAGTCAAGCTCCTAGTCATCGTGGATGCCTAGAGCGCTGGTTGCAAGTTGTTGGCTACATTTTCTTGCACCGGTATCTGGCGCTACATGTTATCTACATGCTATGGTCCCTTGACTTAGTTGCTACCTTGTGTTGTGGATCCTTGAGTTAGTTGCTACCTTGCAGGCCGTTACGTGGGTAACCAAGACATTTCTTACATGTAGAAGTCGATAGATAGCTTGTGCCTATGCGCTTCATTGCATAGGCCAGGTGTAGGTTGCGGTTGGCTTGCACGTGATGCTTTGCTTGTGGTGTGGAGGTGCCAACTCCTTGTTATAGATATAGTCGCTATCGAGACTATTGTGTGTGTGGTAGTGACTGTAGGTCATTTTTGAGTTGTAGTAGTTGGAGTTGTGCTATGAGCAAGGTTCTTCTAGATGCGTAGTGTTTGGCATGCCATAGCTTGGTTGTGAACTATCGGTTGTGAGTTGCTTGCAGTTTCTTTGCTATTTGTAGCTGCATGTGCTACATAGCCTCTTGTTTGCTAGGTCCATAGGTGATTCTATCGATTGCTTGTGTTGTTGGAGTCACCTAGTCGTAGTAGTTGTGTGTATAGAAGCTGAGGCTAGAATAGCCTCTCACACAATGAGATCTTTATGAAAGACTCTCTCTCTCTCTCTCTCTGATGCTTTTTCTTACAAGGGAAAGTCTCTCAAAGGACAAAAGTGCATGATGGAAATTGGCATGAAGGAAATTTCTCTCAGCAGAAGAGAATGGAATGAACTCACAATCACTCCAGAACTATAAATCTCAATCTCTCACACTCTTCATGAGGAAGGCACCTCAATAGAAGGTGCCACCATGCTCAATACCACGAACAAATATGGAGAGGGAAGAGGAGAAGAGTTGAGATCAGGAGAATGGGCATAGCTAGAGAGCACACCACACATGACTAATTGTACAACAGTATTAGTTGAAAAGAATGAATATATACAAACCCCTTTAAGTTTAGGGCTAGGGTTAGGGTTTCCAACCCTTGTGCCTTTTAGTACTCTTTTGTGTTAGTGCTATGCACATATGATCACATGATGTTGAGATGAATCCTCAACAATGTGTGAGGTGCTAATTGTATTTGGAGAGATTGTGATGATACGTGTCTATGCTTTTGGACTTTTTGTTTGAAAATATATAGCCTTTAAGTATAAAGACGAGAAATAGACTAGTAGGAGTGAAATTTTATGTTTATCTTTCAGAGGGACAAGGTCAAAATCCTACAAAGGCACGGGATTACATAATGATGTTAGTCGATGGAACCTAGAGATGTAATATTTACAGGTGAGATGTGCGAGGACCAATGACAAGAATAAGTAAGCCCTTCTTAGGTGATTAGAAATGGTGCATCATAAAATATAGGGGACCAAGCATTGAGAGGGTTAAAACCATTCTATGAGGAGCCATATGAGATGATGGAATAGCACATCCAAAACCCAAGGTGAAGCTCATGGGTGAGGTTGAAATCCTACAAGTCAAAAGATTGTGTTACGATCCTAGTTGGTGGAATTGAATATGTAAGAAGATTACAATAGACCAGTCATAAGAATCAGTAAGCACTTCTTAGGCAATGATTGACTACAAGACCAAAAGTGTAAGGGGCCAAGCCTTCCAACTATTCTGCAAGAAGCTACCCAAATGTAGACCCATGAATCCAATTCTAGAGACACACATACACACACCATTTTGATTTGAATAACTTATAAAATTTTCAATAGGTTTCTCCAATGGGTTTTCTTATTGCACAAATATATACTTAACTTGAAAATACTATATTTGAGAGTCAATTACACATATTATGTGGACATTTTAATACTAAGAACTTTGAATGTATCGTGTAGACATTGTAATATTAAAATCTCAAGAGCGAATATCAAGAACCCTAAAATATGTGGATGTAATATATTCAAATAGATGGAAAATGCTAAATAGAAGAGCTTTTAGTTTCCAAGACTCAAGATCTTAAAGCTAGATCAGGGGCATCAAATCACCAATCCCAAAAACCATATACAAAGAAGCTAAGAACTTAACCTGATCATAAGTGGGAAAAGCCCTCTTACATGCATCGCTCAGAATAGGCGAATAAGATAAAATCTATGAATGCAAGGTGTGACATAGAATCCGGTAGAGCATTAAAACTAGCTGACAAACTAGACATGAAAGTGAGCTACACTACCTTTGGGAAATGGTTGCATGGGGCACGGTTAGTTGATAGGTTGGTGACATATTGTACTCTCTATATCATGTGGTTGCACCCTTGCAATGCAGATCTTTGGTCCATGCATTCTTTCCTTAACTACATGTCCAATTTAGTTAAGCTTACTAACTTTGCAACTTGAGCCATGACCAAGTTTTGTGCCACTTCATCTATCATTGTGTTCCTTAGCCCCAATATCTACTCAAAATGCACTTCATTCTCATCATGAAACCTCTATAACTACTAGTCCATTGACTCTGATGCTTCAACCAACACATTTTAGAGCATGTCTTGTGTTATCATGCCATCCTTGCAATGCCTTACAGCATGTCTTGTGTTATCATGCCATCCGTGCAATGCCTTACATCTTTGTTGCTCTGTGAGAATAAATCTATGGGGATCCTTTCACAAAAGTGCCAAAATATCACCTTTGCAAAGTATAGAGGGATGTCTTGTGATGAGGCTCTTTGCCATACACGTCGATGTAAATATTGTGTGCCCATGCTCTGATCTTTGAGTGCCTATAGTCAGTGATTTTCTACTTGCCATGCTTTGATTGATGAGTGCCTACTACGGTCCACTGATTTTTTATCTACCATGTCACTCAACAGGTTGAACACTGGACATCAAGCACCTTCTCCTTCTTTGTATTCCCTCACCTTGAGAATTCTATACCTCTGCCTCTACCTCTACCTCCACCTCTACCTCTGCATGCTTTGGCCAAATGGTCAAGACATCCTCCTTGGACACCAATCTTTTGATATTATTCCATTGTGAGCCCTTATGATTTTTCCACTGTGATGTTGATTGAATAATTTTTAAGAGATGCTTGACAAGCACTAAAAGGGTGCAGTGGCAATCGTTTACATTTGCTCATAGTGTGCATGGATTGCACTAGCATACACCTCTTCTTGACGTGACGTCGTCTTATCACACGAGTTTATTAATACAGCCATCGAGTTTCTATGTTTCACTTGATTAAAGGTCTCTTTTGCTCTACTGGCTCCATCATCACGAGATGGCTTATCTCTTGACATCTTCAATAGTGTTGTGTGAAGGTTTAAGGAAAAGATGGGTGCATGCAGGTATTTTGGGCTTTTTGCATGCAAAAAATCAAGCAAGATTTAACACACATGATTCTACAAATGTGCATAAGGTACAAGAAAATTTTAACACTTACAATTGAAACATGCAATGTATGTAACATGACATTGAACGCATGCATGCAACATGATACACGATGCATCATGCATATTGATTGCAATGCAAACATGATGTTGCATGCATGATTTATTTTTATAGTTGCATTACATGCATGCAATATATATCATATTTCATTGTAAAAGGAAAAATAGCCTACTATCTACAAATTAAAAACCACATCCCTCTTTGAGAGAGCCTAGGCACCTACACCCAAAGAGTGGTCCCATCTAGCTCCCATTCTTTACAAGCACATTAGCCAAGGCTATGCCTTAGCGTGAGGCTTAAGATAGGAGAGGAAAATAACCTCTCAAATCAAAATTGATCAAAATAAACTTGTTGCATCCTTATATTATCGCAGCAATACTTTTACTGTTGATAAAACATCTATTACTACTATAGCTCTACTACTGTCAACAAATGATCATTAATCGATGGTAACAATCATGAAACCAGTGATATAATGCCTACTACTACAGGGCCAAATCATGCCTAAATATACCACTAGCACTATGTCTTTTACTAGCTATACTAGTAATGTTACTAGTGGTGACATTTATGGTATTGTCAAGATTTAAGGAAGTATTGGAAATAAATGGCAAAGTACGATACTAAATACCTTGTTTCTCATTTTTTAATACTAGAATGGTTTTCTCATCGTTGCGTGTGTGACTTCTGAAAGAATTATTCACAACACAAGGAATGCAAAAAGTTGTGTTATTACCTTGTGACTACGTAAATATATAATCCCTGGTTTGAGACAATGTTTACTGACGGTGATCAAGATAATAAGGAAAATATCATGCAATCGTTAGGGATTTGCAACGTGAACATACATATTTTCCAATTGACATGAAAGACTTATAGCTCATGAGGCAAAAGAGTGATTGGACCTCTTAAGACATTGCAACAACAATAAAGCTAAATAAATGTCACATTCCAAAAATAATAAAGCTAAATACATCTCTTTGAATTTTTGAATGTTAACATAAACCATAGAGAAATTTGTTAAATTGCATTGATGATTTTTTTTTTGAGAGAGAGTAAACGAAAAATATAACATCTCCCATAAAAACATATTTGTTGAAAGAACGTGAAAATTTTAGAGTTTCTAAGAGACCATAGTTGGCTTGGGTAGTGCAATGTTTCAAAGATAATTTTTCCTAGCTAATGGGTCTTGTTGCACGTTTTTAGTTATGTGGTAAAATCTAACGTCAAATGCAACAAAGTACAAAATTTCTTGGTCCAGAAGTGTTTTTTACACCTTTGGCATTTTCCTCACAATTGCAATATTTTTAAATTGCAATGAAGTATACCAAATGTACATAATATTCGAGCCTTGAACATCAACATGCAACACATAGAACACCACGTGGGTAAATGAAAGGTGAACAAAAGAACATGAAAATGCTTACCCTAATTCTTGAATTTTTCAAAACGTTTAAAAATGGCAATAAGAAACTACCATTTTGGTTATGGGCAAAAGGGCATAGACAAGTAATCCTATTCACTCTCCCTAATAAATTCTATTAATGAGCCTGAGTGCCCTCCCCCTTAATGTCAATTAAGTTATGCTATTAGGTTATTAACTTAATTAGCCTAAATTAAGCTAAGCTACCTAAGCTTAGATTAATGTATTTGACTCCCCCTCCCTCTTTCTATGCCATTTGCATCACAGCTCCTCTCCCTACTTTGCCTTTGCCCTTGCCACCCTCACCTCCTACCTTGCTGCCCTACCACTCCAAGCCCTATATCCTAGCTCATATCCATCCACTCTTCCAGCCATGAGAGGATTCAAGCTCACATTTGTTGTAGCATCTTGACATACATATTACCTGGAGCTCCATTGAAATCTTTGTACGAAGTCTATCTGATTTTCTAAATAGAGAGTTGTTTTTGTCTCTCAAACATGTACTATTTGCAAGCTCCATCCTTGCTCCTCTCCCCTTCATCTTCTTTGCTCCTCTCCTTGCCCTTGGCCTCTTCTCCCTCCTTATCTTCTCTACCTCCTCTCCCTGCTCGGTCCTCCACTCAGCCATGCTGAGGCTGTGCTCAACTGCTCCCCTCCACTCAACCGTGCCTCACCCCTCTCTCCTTCAAATCTCCCCCTCTCAACTCTACCTTCCCCTCCCTCCCCATCTTATACAACCTCAGGTTGGCAGTTGCAAAAGTTTCTAAGACTGGGCATTCTAGAACTCCACGTTAACAACCTATGAACCTTCTCAATTGTGATATTCTAGCTTAGCTTAATCGCTCCATTCGATTAATTTTTCCAAGAAGCTTAGGTTAATGCGCTACCCAGCTTTCCTGAACTGATACTAATGCAAATTTCCCAACATGATGGACACCTCTTCCCTAAAGAAAGCATCAATAAAAGGGAGGAAAGTGAGTGAATATGACAACACCAAAAGGCATATCAAAATCCCTTTATCATTAGTCTAATCATGTAGAATATTTCACTTCACCCCTTCTTATGATTCATGTGTTATGTTGCATAAAAAATTTCAATAAAATCAATATCAAGATCCCTTCAAGGTATGCAATCAACAAGTAAAGTTTTCTTCATGTGGAAAAATCTTTCATCGGTACTTGAATGATTTCTAATGTATTCAAAGGATTGTTATTGATTTTCCTTGATTGGCCCTCTTTGTAAAAGTTTTCCATAGTGTTTCTCTATTCGTGATATATGTGAACATTGAACAAGACATCTTTGAGACTCATTTGATGAAATATCTATTGCATGTGGAAGCACTGATTGACATTGATTTCCTTTAAAATTGTCATAAATGTAGGCTTCTTGATAAGTTGATGATATGCTGAATTCTTGGCAGCTTGTACTTATGCTGTTTCTTCTATCCTGATCTTCTAAAATTTTTGTGGTATCTTTCATAAATTCTAAGATAATGTCAAGATAATGATAATGATATGTGTTATTGGATGTCCAAGTGCATTGATTTACTTGTATCGTGATGATGCATAGTATTATGCATTAATTGCAAGTTGGCGAAATTGCTTTCATATTTTGCATAAAGTTCATTGTCATAAATTGACATGAAATTGGAACAGGATGATGGAAAAATGTCATTATCAGATGAGTTGTGCCAAGATTGTCTTGCAAAACTCGATCATGTTGAAAAAGTGGCTAGGTGGTCCTAAGCTTAAAAATCTTATTGACTACATTGTCATGTACATTGATGATTGTATTTGATCACTAATGTGATTGTTATAACTTGTCAATTGGAATTGTTGAAGATTTAAAATTGTCTTCACATGTGGAAAGAATTTTACATTATTGACTACATTGTCATATATAGTGATGATTGTATTAGATCACTGATGTGATTGTTATAACTTGTCAATTGGAATTGTTGAAGATTTAAAAATATCTTCACATGTGGAAATAATTTTACATTAGTTGTTATTTGTATATACCTGCTTTATCAAATCGGTTGGTTGATCATTGACAAACTATTCTGGTATTTGAATGCTCTAGTCGCTTTGCTAACAACTAACTATTGAAGTTGATTAGAGTGCCTTTTCAAATTTCTTTTAATGTGTATTCACCTTGGGATACATCTGCATCTGGATCAATTAATTGATGAAATGAAATGTCCAATCAATACGAAAAAGAGGGGGGAATGGGTCTTTGACATTTGACATATCTTAATTGAATTTTCAATAAAGAATATTACAACGGCATATAGATATGAAATTTGAGCACATATAGGGTTAACATAATCTAGGTTATTGACTTATGACTAGGTTTTGTATGATTGTGGTTAAGGAGACCCATGGACCAGGTTACTTTTAACCTTGATGCATGGCAACTTAGATGTGAAGCATGCCCACCAAACATACCCCTTTCCTATGCTCTTGTTGTATTGGGATTTTTTATTATGGTGGCAGGCCAAATGGTAAACATGGCAATCTTATGTTGAAGCTTGCTAGTTTGGGCATTAGGTCATGTCTACTAGGAATCGCATCGGAATCCTAGGGAAAGTGCTCCTTTGAATAAAGTAGTCTAAGAGGGCTATGTCAAAAGCCAAATGAGGGCATAGTAGCTCCATAGTAGAATCATGGAGCATTTTGGGGTAGGTAAGAAAGAAAGAAAATAAATTGGCATCGATACAAGCAAAAAAAAGAGACTAGATTTTTTTTTTTGATATAGGCATCAAAAATAATGTGAGTAATGCCCATTCTAAGCTGAACCCTCTTACAAACTTGCAAACTTGCAAACTTGTTCATGCCTCACTTTGACATGATAATTGTGAGATTTCATAGTGTAAAGCATGGACATTGTGCAACACCTTTAGCATATGATAAGATATATTTAAACCATATAATTATCCGTGAGTGCATGAACTCTAAAAAATAGTATATTAAATTTGTGTCGTAGTGAGTTATGTTGACCATTAGATGAATGTTTAAATTTGCATGATCCTCTAATTATAACACATTACGTTCATCATGTGCTAAGTCTTCAATGGCCTCTACACCAAAGACTAGGTCCCCCAAAAGTAGGTGTCAGCAAATGGTATGAAGAGCTTCAACATTGTTAGTATCGGTGTTGTACAACCATTGGCCCATGAGGTAGGGGAGGAGCATTAGAAATGATTCCTTCTATATATCACTTTTGCATCTCTTCCTAGACATCCCCTTCTTCAAAGACACATCACTTGGTGCAACATGATCACATACAAAATGGGATCCAATTGAAAAGTAAATTGAGGACAACTTATGTTATTATGTGCACAACAAATCCCAAACTTCGCAGTCCAAACTATCCAATAAGAATAGCAAAAAAAAAAACTTACCTATTGACAATGATGATATAGCACAAATTTAGGTCAATTCAAAATTTGGTTGAGTCAATGGCAAAGAAACCATTCGCTCATGGTTTCTTGAGCCCCTCAATATAGAACTTTGGCCAATATAAACATGTTGAATTCTCACAAGATCACTTTCATGATAGCTTGTATCATTTCAAGTAATTCAAATTGCCTTTGACTATTTGGATATCCCTTGCAATAGCTCAAATCTCTTGGGAGATATTTGCCATGACTCCACAATCAATGTGTTACACCTCACATCAACCTTCTCTACACAGAAGTTACACCCATGGGACCATACTGCATTGAATGTCAACGCTATTTCCAACTTCTTATCATGAGAGAGGAGACCGATACTTACATGAAGATCACAGACCTTGGCCGCTATCTTACTCCCTACTACTCACAATCTCTTTGGCCCTTTGATAGGCATCTCTAAGTGCATCTTTTCACATTTATTTGGCAATAGAAACAAATCTTTTGGATACTCAACCCCTCTATTGCTTCTTTTAAAAGCTCTTATGTCTTCCTCTCATTCTCTTTTTGCCTCTCTATATTTTTCAATACATTTCTCAATTCCCTCTCAATTATAGAGATAAAATGTGTTCGCCTTTAAATCCAATGTAGCATTCATCTTTGTTTGTATGCCTTTCCCTTATGCCACATTCGGATCATCCCTATCATCCCAAAGTCGAGGTATATAGGGATTCCATTGCATGAGAAACTTTGCATGAAAGATTGATTCTTGTACCAACCAACCTTCAATGATACTACATTCTAGCCATGCCTTTTCCCCGTAAACCCTTTCAACACAAAGGTTTTAAATTGGGATTGTTGAACTAATGCTTTTTACTATTGCAATTACTCTTGATTGTTCTCTTGCTTAGCTAAGTCTACATTCACATCACATGAATGTCAATTGGGATTCTTGGATTAATGCTTTTGCACTTGCAATTGAACTCTTGCTTAGCTTACCTATAAAATAGTACAATGCTCTTACTCCTTAATCGATTTTCAAAAGGATGAAGATCTAACAAGTGTATGTTGTGATCTCATCTTCCATCTGCATTACCCTCCTTTAAGCAATGACTTTATGTAAAACATGTTTTTAGAATTTCTTTGAAGAAGGCACATTTTATAATGGAGTTTCACTATAGTACTTAATCCATTATTAAGGGTTTATAATGTATAGAGGGTGAAAAGGAATGATGGAATAGTGAGCATGGTCAATTATGAATCCACCTCCAAGCATGTATTCGAAATTTGGAGATGGGTGCTTTCAATCCACTGTACATGTGACCACATTGTATATAAGAATCGTAGCATGGTCACATGTTTCCCAATATGAATAAATGTTTCAAGGCTTGAATGAATGTGGCATTCAAAATATAGGCCTTGAATCCAAGTATACAATGAGAGTAGCATGGTCAGATGTTCCAAGTATGAATCGACCGTCCAAAGCCTGAATGAATATGGCTAGGATTTAGGTGTTTTCGGTCCTCTCTAGAATGGTCTCATGTTTGCCTAGCATTCAAATTTAGGAGCTCTACGATGAGAAGCCTCTTCCCCTTATTTAATTCACCCCTTCTATTTATGCTTATCACCGATCATCGGTGCGCGATGGGCTTGAGTCCTCAAAGTAAACCATAGCCACGACCCATTCTGGCTTGCGTGCCACAATGAGGCGATCCTGACTCCTGAGAGTGAGGCCTTTTTGCAGCCACAGTGCCAGCAACAGCCGATGGGCCATGCGCAGCTCGAGGCTCAAAGCCCGCTACCTCCCACAGATTCCGCTGTGGCTGTTGTCAGTGCCTATTCAAGTCACGAGTGTACTGTTATTAGAGCGCGCCGCGTTGAGAGAACGACACACAGACACAGAGAGAGACATAAGAAAACAGACAATCTTTTTATTCATCATGTTTAGTAGGGATCCCCACCACGTGGACCTGTGTCCCGCATGTTCCAGCTCCAATCTGCCAATGCTTCTGCTTCAAGGACGAAAGCTCCTTCCAGTACGCAGAAATTGTCACAATTGAAGAAAAACCCACCATGTGTATGGCACCCCAATTTGTCGACATGGAGTCACTTGGTCTGTGCACCAGTTGCTCGCCTTCCTCATGTAGCGTTAAGAAACCACTCTGTGCACCAGTTGCTCGCCTTCCAAACTCCCTCTCTCTTTCTCTCTCTCTCTCTGTCTCTCCACCTACCCACCCACACGTACACATATTGTATTTCTGTCAAGTTCTTGGTGTGATTGAATGACCTTTTACTTCACTAAATGCGGGTTTGCTTTGGATTATGCCCCTACGTTTGCTCACCACCATCTCAAATATCCAAAGATGAATTCTTTGTTGTAGCATTGTTTCGTTGGAGGAACTATTGCATGTGGGTTCCCATGCTTTCGCAGCATGTATGGTTTTTTGGTCTCAAATAATGAACTATCTAGAATGTTTGTGGAGCGAGGTAACATGAATATGTTAGTGGTATTATTGCCGTTATATATGTCAATATAACCTACATTTTTATCTATTAAAAGATCGACAAATGCAACGACTAATATATCAATTATATTTTCAATATAAATATAGATGAAAAATACTGATGTAAAGATTGACATCTAAAACAGCATTGGTACACAATTTCATTTTTCAGAATAACAAAAGTATCACTTTCGTTTATGCAAGTTTGGTGAAGCCTAAGACAAAAAAGAAACTACCATCATTCCTCATTGTAGCATTGGGATGAGATTGGGACCATTATAGAGAACTCTGAACGATTTCACATGAAAAATGTAAATATTAGAAATTTGCCTTTTTTGTTGGTCTAGAAAGTGATTTTGTATTACTATTAGAAATAAAAAATGATCTAATTTTTACAACAGTCAATGGTAGCTTGATACTAAAATCCACTTTCCATTTACATTAGGCTACCTTTAAATCTCCATGCCTATTCCTTATAATGTACTTGCTCCAGCAAGAAGATAAAGTGCATAGATAAAGAAACAAGGAAAGATAAAAGGTTCTTCCAAAAAGTAATGGATATTCCACCAACATTGGATAGCTAGCTAATTTATTATTCCACTTTATATGGGATATCTTGCCTTGTACTTGCTAGACCTATTGACAGCACAGCTGGTGAACCTTTTGGTGCTCTTCTATGTCCTGCATGAACTTTGAGCTAGTTGACCATTTAAGATTTGGAACAGTTGCATCGATTTGGCATTTTCCTTTTCATCCAATGCACAAACACACACTTAGTTTTGTTGCTAAGTTAATTAAAACATGCTCTTTGATATCCTAATGGGCCACAATGCATGCATTCTTACATATAAATGTTCTTCCCAATTAGTTTTAATAGACTCCCCTAGAAGAATAACAATCTAGCTCATGGGTTCTCCATTGGCCATTTGAATAATCTCCCACACCATTCGCATGTTAGAAATAGTTGGAGGATGTTCTCTTTGTGCCCTAGGCATATCTTGCATGCCTTGTCCCCTTTTCCTATCTTTTCCTCTATGGTGTTTAACTAAATTACCTTGTGGAAGATGAGGCAAAGCAAAGTAGATTTTATTTCTGGGTTGATGTCCTTGTGCCAAGTCCTTACTAACCTTTTCTTTCCAAGTCCATAGATTGTCCATATGGTTCCATCTCAGGGTCTAACTTGGTTATCCACCTAAAAGAACTATTTTTCATAGAACCAGAAAGTCCTTCCTTTCCTCTATGTCCTTCCTTGCCATATATCCATCCTCCTCACACCACAACTAGCCCCATGATTAAATTTCTTTCATGAAAAGTTATTGGCCTTTCTAATACAAGCCATGATTAAAGTCCATCGAAGCCTTCCTCTATAGCATGGCTAGCCCCATGATTAAAGTCCTTTCTTGAAAAGTCTATTGGCCTTACTAGTATGATGTTGAGGCAAATGAGCGTTCTTGAATAATGTAGAAAACCAAATGGAATTATTACTCATAAAGGCATCTTTTCCTGAAAAGACAACTTGAGACTTTATGGCCTCAAAAGCTAGCAAGAGAGACCTCTAAAGGACACTTCCTTTAGTTCTACAAGGTTTAGGGTTATAGATTGCAACTAATAAATGGTAATTTTTACATCGAGGGGCATGACTTGGTTTGCTCGTGGATATGTTTGCGACCAAAATCTAGCCCCATAGAGTGTAGGACTTTCGCTAATGGTTGTTCTAACAACCCATGAGGCTAATAGGTTGTAGTAGCCAGTTGTATATCTACAACCCCTACCCTCCATCATCTTTTGCTTTGGTGTAGAAAGTTTATTTGACGTGAATGATGACCTTGTATAGACTAGAGGGAGAGAGGCACTAACAAGACAAACACAAAATGGCTGGAGGATAGATACAATGATTGAGGACAATTTATCCCCCTAACAATTTTTCTTGTTATCCTTTCCATCTTGAAAGTTCATCTTTGAGTACACGATAGTGAGTACACAACTACCATGGACCACACCGCATGGTTCCATTAATAGGGACTAGTCGCTATTAGTCTTTGCACCAATCATGAGGTCATCACAAAATTAGAATTCAACCATGGGTCACCATCCACCACTCCCAATCATGAATCCACAATGCATAGTTTAGCCACCACATGTCAATAGTAGTGCAACAACCTATAGTCCCTTCCAACTCTAATACCATGTTGGAGCTTGTATGGTTCCAAAAAATAATGTATCCCTCTTTCAAGTTTACTTCTCTCAAATTTTTCATAAAATTATTAAGGGAGAAATCAACGGGAACATTGCATGTCAGTATTCCAAGTATTTCTTGAGTTCTTGTCTTGTGAATTTTTTTTTTGGTCTTGGGATGTATACACTACCACTGTTGTGTTCTGGGTGTGGAGTGGACCATCTTTTTAAGTATTTGTCGATGAGAGGGCCATGTAAGACGATAAACCTTAACTTGTTAAGCATTGAAAGAGGCCAAGTGTCAGCAATATCCTTGAATGTAAGTAATCACGAGGTTGCAAGCTAAAGTACTTAATAAAGAGCTTTGCAAACAAGACAAAAGGGATAAAGCTAGCACATCATAGCCTAGAGAGGCAACTGAATCAGCACGAGTAAGCACCAAGGGTGCAACAAAGATTGGGAAGGGACACAATAAGGTCATCATCCAAGATGGGTCAGATGAAGACACAGCCTCCCTAGCAACATCATCTTCCTCTAGTGATACTTCCTCAAATGGTACTAGCAACAAGCACCTGCATGAGGCAAATGAAGGAACAACAAGGGATTCAACCCATGGCCAAGCCATAACACCTAAGGGTCATGGTGAATATCCCAACCCATGGGTGGGGAAATAAGGTCTCACCGATGCACATAAATTGGTATGCAAGTGCCAAGAGGAATGTGAGCAGAGGCTCAAGGCTAGCAAGAGTGCTAATACAATTCATCCAAGGCATGAGATAAACACTCGTGCCTCAAAAGCCTTGCAAATACTTGAAAGGGTAGATGAACAAGGTGTGTCACGCCCTTTAACAGAGGGATCCACCCTAATGAATGGATGTTTGAAGAAGAGCCCGCCTTGCAACAACTAAAGGAGTATGACAACATGTCCTTATATGGCTTAGAAGAGCCAAAATCAATAGGCAGTGAACCTATCACTACTCCTCAAGACATCACAAGGTTAGCCTCATTCCTGTCCACTGAGATCAAGATCCCCATCACGACACTATTATGGGGTAATCCTACTCTATGGAGAGACCTCTCAAATTGGATGAATGGGAAAATAGTGACACCCCAATCTGCTAATTCTGAGAATGTTGAATCTCCCAATCAAGCTCAAGACCTTCTAGGGTGCCAATCAACAAACTGGACCAATACTTTGAGAGTGATGACACGAATGCAGTGTTACCCATCTCCTTCTGTGATCAGATAGCTACGACAATCTTAGATGGAGGAGTAGGTGTTAGCATCATCACAAAACAATGTTGGGGAAAGTGGAAAAGTCTCGACCTAGAGTACTACCTTGTACTTCCTTGGAACTTAAATTAGCTAATGGGGGCATTGCTCATCCCATAGGAGTACTCAAGGACTTCAAAATCAAAACCTTTGGTCTTAGATATTGGGTGTCCTTGTTGTAATGGATTTCCAAAACAACCCTAGGTATGAGGCTATACTAAGGAGAAATTTTTTGTGTATGGCAGGATTGATGCATGATTGGTGCTCCAGCAACATTTATCTAAGGAAGGATCAACAAGTCATGAGGGTTGATCTCCAAACATGGAAGGCTCACACTACATCCAAAAATCTATTTATAGTTTAATCGGATTCCACCAATAGGTCTGTATTGGTAAAGATGGTTAAAAAATATGAGAAAGAGGACAATGAAAAGATCCTTGATGAACGTTGGTGTGATTCTTTACCAAAACTAGAAGACTCACTTAATTGGATTCATACACTGGCAAGAATAGATCTACCAACTCCTAAGGGCACCCAAACGATGCACCTTGATGATGAAAAACTTGACTCCATTACACCTTCTTACACCATAAGGGTAGTACTACCTAATCAAGTTGAACTTGCAATTGATAATGTTATTGATCCTAATGAGATAGATACAAATCCATCTCAACTTTGGGTAGAGTTGACATTAGTTACAGGTGCAACTTGCCAAATACAAGCCTTGGTAGATTGGCAAGCAAGCAAAAACCTCATCTCGTGGAAGACATTAAAGTATCTTGGCCAAGTACACCTTGAATTATGTGATTCTAAAATTCAATCTATAGAGAGTACCTATATTAAGGTTATTTGTTCTTTAATGTTGAATGTTTCCTTGGAGAATTACATTGTGCCTTCTAAGTTTTTTGTAGCTCCTGCAGGTACCTTAATGGAAGTCGCCATTCTTGGTAAATCTAGATGCAAGACACTTACAAAGGGTTATTTGGTGATGAATCATTCCATCAAGATGCACCAATCGCTAGCCAAAGATCACCATGAGCAACTACTTCCACCTCCCCACCTCGACAAAGATGCCACCAAGGAAGAAGATAAAGACAAAAGGCAACCAAAAAATATGGGTCCAAAAGGATCTATTGAAGGCTCAACTTGGATACTTTGAGGGTGAATTATATTTTTGGATGCCAAAGAGACCTCAACATATAAAGACACCCCCTCCTCTAAACATCAAGCCTCACCATCACCAGCCACCCCTCATGTAAACAACAAAGCTCAACATCAAAGAAGAAGATGATGCCATCCAACAAGGAAGGTACATTACCAATGGGTTCCCACAAGACTACTCAAGGCGGATGGATATTACCTTGGCAACTCTTATATATGGGTATCCAAGCCTCTCTAGAACAATAAATAGCCCATCCATGCTTGCCCTAAGCCGAAATGTACACCATCGCAAAAGCAGGAGTGGAGCCCCAACTCAATCAACACAAAAGCATCAATGAGTGCAGATGCACCAGTAGTAGTCACACAAGAACCCACTATGCAAAGATACCAAGAACAATGCCAAGAACTTTCTTGCAAGGATAAGGGAAAATCACCAATGTAGGAGGATCATACAAAAAGGAATTCATATACCTCCTCTTGAGTAGTTACACAAGAACCTATCTCAAAAAGGAAAATAGTAACACAAGAAGCTACTCGACCGCAAGTCTATCAAAAGTCATGTCAATTTATTACATCATCTTCAAGGAACTGGCAGTAACAAAGGAACCTGTCTTGAAAAAAGAGACGATAACACAAGAATCTGCCAAGACAAAAGCTGAATCCACATTGGGAGCCACACAAGAACCTTCCTTACTCAGAAATTTAGCATCTATCATTAGGGTGGCTACGCAAGAATCAGCCACACAAGTAATGCCCCATCACAACAGAAGTCCCACAAGAACCTTTCAATTTGAACAACAAATTATCTTCATCCCTGACAACTTTCTCAACTAAAACTTGGGCTCAACAAAAACAAAAGATCTCTAAGACATTGTGATCCTCCTCACATTTGATAAATAGAACATATGTTACTTTATTACGATGAGTATCATAGAAGTGGCACATGTGGGAGATCACAATGCTCAATGGTGCAACACGAAAAAAAACAAACATGCCAATAGTAGATACACAAGAACTTGCTCCTGAAAATGGAGTAGCTCAACAAGAACATACTATTGCTACAATCAAGTATCTAAAGAACTTCAAGCAACGTTGCTACCAATGGCATGACAACTTCTCGCCAACAAAGATCTCTAGTAATGTCTTAATGACTCTCCTTCAAAGTGATTATCAGTCTTACATGAGGTCCCAAATAGCTATACAATTAATATTCCTCTAGTGGTCTACAAAATGATGTTCTTTTGCTAGGTCTGGGTCACAATTTGTCAATATGTCACTACACTCACCTTCTGATGTACTCATAGGTACTAAGGCCATTTAGGTGAATAGGAACTTAGTTCCAAGTGCTAGGTCTAGGTGTGTCTATAAAGAGCAATAAAGTTATAACATGTGGAAGTACTATCCCTCTTCTCACATGTGGAAGTCCTAGGTGAAAATAAGTGGTCAGTCCTCTTTAGGTCCTTACATTGGCACACTCAACAAAACACAACTACATCAGCCCAAGGGATCCTTAGTTGGCAAAACACCAATCAACATCAACAACACATCCCATCAGTAGCTGAGCCAAAATAGAACATGGCATTGACTTATGCCTAAGTCATCATGGTCTTGAATTTGAGTTCACATATGGAACGAAAAGTGGTTCTCCACAAGCAGCTCTCAAGGATGCATTCAACTCTAGGGTGAAGGTGATTACATCAATATGGGTTTGGATAAGTTTCTTGTGACCCTCAAAGCTTTTTTCACATTCCTTCACTAACATCACCATTAACTATCTAACTTCTACTCATCCTCTTTTCTTTGCTTTTCTTTTCTTTTAGTTCTAGCTTAGAAGCCTTTCCTAGAATCCCCCTTCTATAAACCTCTTCAACCATAGTCCTCATTTTAGGGGTTTGTTTGGTGTATTATTATCAGAATCCTCAAAGTCCATGGTCAAAGTGGCAAGCTCTCGCTTGTGTCAACATTCCACATACATTCCCTTACAGATACATAGATGTAATAGGTTGCGCAAGTTGAAGAGGATATTACTAAATAATTGGAAAAATAGGATGTACATGGAAATCATCTTTATGGTGCTACTCCACTTGTCCACCTAGTTCATCTCTTTGTCACCCTAGTTCACCCTATGTTCACCCTATGCTCACCTATGTTCACCACCTGTGCACCATCGACATACTCCCATTTGTCCTGAAGTACAAGAATGGTCTCCATTTGACCTTTCCATGTGCCATAATTGGAGTTTTCTAGCTTAGCAGATGCCTCCAAATTGAGGTTATTAGTCGTAGACATGGTGCAAAAAAAAAAGTACTCAAAGTGTCATGAAAATCACTGCCTGAATCAACTGCAAAACACTGACTGTATCAATTGAAATCTAAATTGTTGAAGATAGAACTACAATATATAATCCAATCTATTACAAGGCTTGTGGCAAGTGATACAGAGAATAGACAAGAGGCTTTAGAAGGCTTGAAATGATGTGCACAATGCCAAAAAATAGCCAAATAGGCTTTACAATGATGACATGTGTGTGTGAAATCAAATCATGTGCTATCTATCCACGTTGATTTGTTAATCAATCTCTCCAAACACTCTAAAATTTTCTCACTAAACTGATAAACGTCAGGTTTCAAGTAATGTGATGTGAAACTGCATGTGAGCACTGGGACTAACTCCAAGTAGGAACTATTTAGGAATTTTTTGGCATGGCTTTGATTGAATGGCTTTGGAGTTCTCTTTGCTATGGATGATCTAATCTACTCTGAACTAGATCTAGACCAACGATTGAGTAATGAAAGGGTAGAAAATAATTCCTCTTCTTTGTTCATTTTAGGTGCTGGGCCAGATGTGTCAATGTAGCGGCTGATGTGCATGAAGGAAGTGGATTTGTCAGCAAGGATCAAAAGTGAGTGACACTTGCACCAAAATGTGTGCATGATGTGACAACCATGTAGAGCATGAAAAATTGAGCGTTTTTTCTTTTTGGAGTGCCCTTAAATTCTTCCTGGATCAAGAGATATAGCTTGATCTAGGTGGAGGGGCAAAAAAGGGTGCAAAGTGCTCAATGATGATGTGGCACTGAAGGGGTCACATGAAATGACTGTGCCTAGCAAGGGGTGTGCCTGAGAAGCAGTGTGCTGATGTGGCAGGTGGGTTCACATGGCTTCCCGCACTTGCATGTAGCCTAGTTGGCAGTGTGCCAACTCTATCTAAAGCCGTCCAGCCATCAAGCCACACATGGCCCCCATCTAGTGTCCAAACCAGGACCTACTAGATAACCGAGCTACTCAAATGCCTTCTCCTCATATGGGGGGCTTACAAGTAGAGTTAGCTGGTTCCTGCATAGTTACACGAGAGTGGAGCATTGATATCTAACAAAATCCACAAATCCTAAACAAATGAATTGTATACCATTCATCTTGTAGTCAAAGAACCAAACCACCATGTTGGTGGTTGTTAACATCCTAGTGTCCAACTAGTCACCATGATGGCGACTAGTTATCTTGCACTACCTCTGCCATGCTATCCTAAAATTTGTTGCAAAGTGCTATACTAAAATAATCCCCTTTTGGCTGCTTATCTTTAAATGTCAAATTTGAACCATTGAGCTACTTAAGACATTTAAGTATTAACATGGAAGAAGGTTGACACAAAATCAAGTATTATGAGCACCGTAGATCATGGATGATGGCAGTCCAAGAAAGTCCACAATGCCTAGAAATGCCTACAAGATTTTTACTTTTTCAAAAATGCAATGACATTTTGTGGCTTAGGGAAATTCCAAACTCTCGACTATCTTGTCAACCTCTCTATAGCAAGTATCTCTCTATAACAAGTATCTCCCGACTCTTTAGCTAAGTCTCATGCACTATCATAGACCTCATTACACACTTGGACCACCAACTGCTTGCTTGCCTCTATCGACCCATAGTAACTCCTTTCGCTCAAGGACCTCCTCGTCCTGGTATTGGTCTTTATACAAATTCATGCCCCCATCATGTCCTGCCAAAAGAACCTACATCATGAGCTTGAAAAGTACCTTAAAAGAATAGGAAAAATGATAGCCCCCTTAGACTACGAAGCGCATGCAATTGAGATGACTGGAGATCAGCAGGTGAATTTGAAGGAGTCACCGAACAGAGTGCAGATAGTTTTGATGCCGATGCTGAGGCTGATGGGCTCCTTTCAAGCCAAAAAAAATTAAATTTATAGGTGCCCATCAAGAGCTCCTCTCCTCGCTTCACGGATGGGTCAAATGCAGATAGACTACCCAACGGATGAGTTATAATATGGTAAAGTATGGCCTTTTTGTGTGTGTGTGTGTGTGTGGGGCGGGGGGGTCCTTGGTCAAATGTTTGGTGTGCTTTAAGTCTAACTGAGGGAGAGTAACTGACACTGAGTTTAGTTACTCTAACCTAACTGATTGTGACCAGCCATGATTAGTTTAGTTGGAGCTAAGTAATTGCAGTTAGTTGAACTAGTCCACTAGCTTAACCTGAATTTAAAACTAACCTATGCTAAACTAACCTAAAGTAATTCTAACCTATCTGGGGCTAGATTAGGATTAGTTAGGTTTTAATTTTATTTTATAAATAAGGGGTAAGTGGGTGGCGCTGGGCGGCGACGGGATGGTGGCAGTGAGGGGGTGGAGTCTAAGCGATAGAGAGGGGGGTTTATAGAGGAGGGAGTGGAGGGTGCAGGGAGGCGTTAGGAGGAGTAGAGGCACGGGCCGGTAGGAAGGCAGATGGGAGGAGATGATGAGCAAGGAGGAGGAGATGGCGGGTAGGCAAGCGCTATGTGGGATCACTGCTGCCTTCGCATTGGTAGCTGGAGAGGTGGGCATTGCCGCGAAATGGTGGGTGGCACTACCTCTAGTGCACCTCCGCTCGTCGGGTGGGCTTGTACAAAGTAGCACCCTAAGGTCCTTAAGATTAAAGGAGGGGGGAAGGGGGGTTCGCGAGGGCAGGGGGTGTTGGGGGGGTGTAGAGTGGGGGGTGTGGGGGGGGGGGGAATAGAAGGGAGGGGGGGTGGAGGGGAGGGGGACGGATGGAGGTGGAGGGGAGGGGGGGGGTGGAGGGGGGTGGAAGGGAGGGGGGGGTGGGGGGGGAACAGAGTGGCAGTGGGGGTGGTGGAAGGGGGGGGGATGGAGATGGAGGGGGTGGAGGTTGTTTGAGCTTGCTTAGTTGGAGAGCGGGATTGTAGTCTCTTTGTTTGAAAGCGCCTCTATTAGCCCCCCAATCCTACTTGATCTTGGCTACCCGAAACCATGGCCTGCCAAGCAGCATCGAATAAGATTGTCATTTCCCTCCAATCTTAGGACCACAAAACTGACCCTAAATAACAATCTGCAAAATCTAATCTGCTGATTCCATAGAATTCCTAGAGGATGGACCCATTTTTGGTCCACCATCTTCACCTGAAAAGGGGCTGGTGCTAATTCATTGAGGCAGAATTTCTTGTAAAGGTCTTCAGACAAGATGTTCACCCCCGACCCACCATCTAGTAGGACTTCTGGTATCATCTGTGACATATTCCATCTGAATAAGTGGTACATTATAATCCACATCCTCTATCTGTGCTGCATTCACAGCAGCTGCAAAAGACTCTCCCTCTTTCTTTTTTGCCTCATCCATTAGGCTCCCCATGCCAATTGACAAATTAGCGAACAACTGCGTTTTGAATTCTGGTACCAGATTAAGAAGCTGATCCAATGTGATATTAATCTTCGCCTTGATCAGGCTGTGAAACAATTATTCTTGTTCCCTGTAACCTTCTTTTTTGATTCCTTAAGCATGCCAATCCTCTACTGAGCCTCTCTACAAGCCCCTTTCTTTTTTAGAATGTCTACTTTTTGGCTTTCGTCTGGCCTATCAGATACCTTAGGTTGTACTATGCTCCCTTTACTGTCAGCCTGATGTTCCTTTGGTTCCACCTCAATACTACTGGATTTGCACATTGACGTTGGACTTTGTTCTCTACTGGTTGTATTGATACATCCATTTTCCCTTGGGCAGGCATAGGTTGTGTGGTGTCCATCAATGCCCACTTAACCTTTTTCTCTGCATTCACCTTATCCAAGGCTTTAAGAATTTCATGTCAAACTTTATTTTGCTCATCCCAATCAATTGGGTGTTTATGTTTGTTTGCCATTGGTATTTTTTCCTCCTTTGGGATTGGTCCTTTAGACATTGTTATATCCAGTGCTGCCAGATCTTTTTGTCCTTCCGACATGTCACTTTCCTGCTGACATCCTGAGCAATCACATAAAATAGCCAATACTGGCTCCATACCCTTCTTCTTTTGTGCTTCTGTCTGCTTCAATTTTCCTAGTCCTTCCTCTACCCCATCTATATTATCACAGCATTGGCTTGGGTTGGTAGTGGACAAGGTGCATTTTGCATTGTGATCATGTCTAGTATTGAACACCTCTCATTGCGATGTTTACACTAGAGTTCACATCTTGGACCTTGTTTGTGTCCAGCTTTTCCACAATATGTGCAATTCTGTGCATCAGTACTTGTATTGGCTTGTCAAGGATTGTTTCCCCAATTTTGATATGCTGGCCTTGTCATTTGGTTAGCATTCTCATTTACCCCTACTTGATTGGTTGTAGGTGGTTGTGCCACTGCTACAGCAGCGTGCATGTGAGGAGGCAACTGCCCCCTATAATTTGGATTGTACCAGCAATTAGCACTGTCATGATTCCATTTGAGGCAAAACTCACATTGAGCTTTCTCACATGAACCGGCTTCTGATAGCCCCATATTTTCAAATGCTTTTTTATCTTTTTCTCTAGCTTTTTGTCCCCTGAGGAAGCTTTTGCCTTTTTTTTTGACTTGGAGCTCCCCTTGGACTTCCCTTCTTGGATTCCTTTTTCCTTTTTCTCTTGGACATCATGTCCTCATCATGCCCTCATCATCCGAAGCATCCAAATCATCATCCTCACTCTCAGTGTCAACAAAGGCTTCATCCGAATCTAAGTCCAAATCTAAATCCTCTGCCTCCTTCTTTTTCCCCTTCTTTGATTTTCTTTGGGTCATACCAAATCTTCATTCTACACATTGTGCTACTATGATCATGTTGTCGAAGTCGTTGGCTCCTGCCAACGCGTCCCTTCCTGCCACAACACTTCTCAATTCCTTTTTTAGCCCTTTTCAAAAGTAATCCCCCAATTGTTCCTCAGTCAGTCTCTATGCGGTGGCTAGCCTTTGGTTCATATTTTGAAACTTTTGGGCATAGTCTTCTACCAATAGATCCTTCTATTTCAATTGTCGAAGTCTCTTAAGGATTGCTTCTGGTGTTTTCTCTTATCGCAATCTTGACAGAAAAGCTTGTTTCAGAGCATCATAGTCCAGAAAGTAATTCACACCATATTGAATGAACCAACTCATGGCCTTGCCTACCAAGGTTGCTGCCAATTGTTCCTTCTTGAGGGTGGTAGCAAGCTAAGGGTGTCCACTTCCAGACCACTTTCGGGTGAGTGTGACACCCGCTCGAGTGAAAATACAAAGGTTTTGCTTCGGTCTGCAATACCTCGATCGAGGTATTAGTTCCAATGAAAATCACACACGAGGACAACCGAGCCAAGCCAATACCTCGATCGAGGTGCTAGGCTTTTTTCACTGGACCGAGCCTATACCTCGATCGAGGTTTGCTGGCAAGCCACCTATACATGCCACATCTACCTCGCTCGAGGTATCCTGGCAATCTAGCTAAACCTCGATCGAGGTAATGTGGCATGTCCAGCATACCTCGATCGAGGTATGTGCCATCCGACAAGGCAGCCGACAAGGCAGATGACATACCTCGATCGAGGTATGCTGGACCGATGACTTGGCTGCATGTCGAATACGTCAATCGAGGTATAGACATGCCACGATACCTCGATGGAGGTATCGTGGCATGTCAATACCTCGATCGAGGTAGATGTACCGAGATGTATGGGCATGTCACAATACCTCGATCGAGGTATTGTGGCATGTCTATACCTCGATTGAGGTAGATGTAACGAGATGTATGGGCATGTCAAAATACCTCGATCGAGGTATCATGGCATGTCTATACCTCGATCCGATATGTATGTTGCATGCGAAATACCTCGATCGAGGTAGGGAAACCCTAAATTTTCTTATAAAAGGAGAGCGACCCCCCTCATTCTGCATACCTCGATCGAGCTCCTCCTCATCGACCGATTTCGGATTTGCGGGACGTCGACGGAATTGCGCCAGCGGCGAAGAGCGACCGACGGACATCGACGGAGATGGACGGAGCGGGAGAGTCCAGGTAGGGTTTTTTTTATGTAGCATTTTTTTTGGCTAAAATTTAATTAAATTTTACTTTATAGGAATAATTATAAAAAATTTCTAAATTTCAAATGCATTTTAATGTTTTTTTGAAATTTTTGAATTACGACATTTTTTATTTAAAATGTGAAAATGAAAAAAAAAAATTTAAATTAGAGCTATTTTTATTAAATAAAAAAACGTTCATAGGAATAATTATAAAATATTTCTAAATTTCAAATGCATTTGTAAATTTTTTTTAAATTTTTGAATTACGACATTTTTAATTTAAAATGTGAAAATGTAAAAATTATTGTTTTTTAAAATCATCTTTGAAAATAAAGAGATTAAAGTTATTTTTTAAATTAGAGCTATTTTTATTTAAATAAAAAAACGTTTAAATTTTAGTTCACAGGAATAATTGTAAAATATTTTTAAATTTGAAATGCATTTTAAAGTTTTTTTTAAATTTTTGAATTACGATATTTTTTATTCAAAATGTGAAAATGTAAAAATTCTGTTTTTTAAAATCATCTTTGAAAAAAAAGAGACTAAAGTTATTTTTAAAATTAGAGCTATTTTAAATTAAATAAAAAAACATTTAAATTTTAGTTCACAGGAATAGTTATAAAATATTTTTAAATTTGAAATGCATTTTAAAGTTTTTTTAAATTTTTTGAATTACGACATTTTTAATTCAAAATGTGAAAATGTAAAAATTCTGTTTTTTAAAATCATCTTTGAAAAAAAAGAGATTAAAGTTATTTTTTAAATTAGAGCTATTTTTATTTAAATAAAAAAACGTTTAAATTTTAGTTCATAGAAATAATTATAAAATATTTCAAATTTTAAATGTTTTAAATTTTTATTTAAAATGTGAAAATGTAAAAATTAGGTTTTTTAAAATCATCTTTGGAAAAAAAGAGATTAAAGTTGTTTTTTTAAATTAGAGCTATTTTTATTGAAATTAAAAACGTTTAAATCTTAGTTTATAGGAATAATTATAAAATATTTCTAAAATTGAAATGCATTTTAAAGTTTTTTTAAATTATTTTTAGAATTACGTAATTTTTTATTAAAAATGTGAAAATGTAAATATTTTGTTTTTAAAATCATCTTTTAAAAAAAAGAGATTAAAGTTATTTTTTAAATTAGTGCTATTTTTATTTAAATAAAGAAACGTTTAAATTTTAGTTTATAGGAATAATTATAAAATATTTCTAAATTTGAAATGCATTTTAAAGTTTTTTTAATTATTTTTAGAATTACATAATTTTTTATTTAAAGCCTGAAAATGTATATATTTTGTTTTTTGAAATCACCTTTTAAAAAAAAGAGATTAAAGATATTTTTTTAATTAGTGTTAGTTATATTTAAATAAAAAACGTTTAAATTTTATTTTTAAAAATGATCTTTTAAAAAAAAGAAAATAAGAGTTTAAGTTAGTGAAATTTTTATTTAAATGTCAAAAAGTATATAATTTGTTTTTTTAAATAATCTATTAAAAAAAATTTATAAGTGAAGTTTACAAATTACTGAAGTTTTGAATTTAATATAACGTTTAAATTTTGTTTTTAGAAATCATGTATCAAGAACAAGAAAATAAGAATTTTGTTAAAATAAGAAAATCATGTATTAAAAACAAGAAAACAAGAAAACAAGAACAAGAAAAAGAGAGATTAAAGTAGGTTTTATGCTATTTTTAAAATTGGTGCTATTTTTATTTAAATAAAAAAACGTTTAAATTTTAGTCTTCAAAACCATCTTTTAAAAAATCATCTTTTATGTGGAATATTATAGATTATATAGTTGGTTAAGAGTTGTTTCATAATTTAGGTAGAGTAAGTAGGCTGTATAAAATACCACATGGGCATTATCCCTAAAACACCACACCACATGGGCAAAGACCCCAACACTAGAGTGGTTAGATGCATAAGCATATGGCTAATTGGATCTTCTAAGTGCACCAGCGCATCGAAAACACATACGTAATTTATGATTGTCCAAAGGTCTCCTCTCTCCCCAAGCATGGGAACCAAGTGATGATCTATAGGAATGGCCACTAGTTGAGGTGGATTGCCCAACCAAAATAGATAATATTGAAAAGGCTTAATTATTTTCTCAAAGTTCTCGCTTTAAAAGGTCTGTAGTGTCAACCCACTCTCTTTTTTAATGTGTAGTCCAAGAAATACTAGATGCGCCTTGCTTGTGTATCATTCAAAGTAATGTATTAGGTATCCTTCTATCTCCTCCATATCTATTGCAAACCCAAGGTAGTAAAGCATTCAAAGAAGGTCTTATTAACCAAACCTCTCTACTATCTGTCCTTAGTATAGGGGCCATAAGTGGACAATGTGGTCCTTACACCACGTGGAAAAGTTTCATATTGGATAAAAAGTGAAAAAAGGGAAACACATAAGGAAAAAATATTTGAGACATCTAAGTTTAAAAATGCAACAACTAGAGTTTGAAAAAATTTTAATCAAAATTAAGAATTTTTAATAATATTGAGTTTGATAAACATAATATTGAGCCACACATTTGGCCCATCTACCGGTAGGTGCATAGGATGATCCCAACGACATCCTACCTCATCAAGGAGTATGTACAAATAGTTTTCATTACGTAAATAGATTATAAGTCATATTGAATAGAATATTATTTTCATTACCCAAATAGAATATTAATTTCCATGTGTTTTTTTTGTGCATGCGCCAGCCAGTGCACAGGTTCTACCACCACTATTCGTATGCAGATAGAGATGCTAAGAGCTGAGATGAGGGCACTGCAAGATGCTAGGGCACCCCCTCACTTGGTTGCGAGTCTAGATTCAGTTGTTGAGGCTCTGGGTCGATTGGACACAGTTGAGGACGTTGTGGATAGCTTTCAGGCACAGGCTGAGGCAGAGATCATTGGTGGTGGCTTGGATTGGAGAGCCATTCGACAGTTGTTTGAGCGTGAGTCACATCATAGGCAGGCCTTAGAGGATATGTTTTGGGATGGTCACACTGAGGCGATGCGACCACGATCAGGGCTCCCCTTGCATATTTTACGTTGTAGGCACCCCATCATAGCAGCACACATTTATCCGAGATATCTCGTTGTGAATGGTGGTCGATTGCCTCACAACCGTCAGATAGACAAGTCATTTGCCATGCAGCTATACGCTGAGTTTGTGCTTGGTCATCGGGTAGACTACCTTAGTACCCGTCCAGGATCAGGAGTGGGACATGGTAGGATGGGGCATCAGGAGCGTCAGATTGCAGGTGTTCGGCATCGACGTGAGGCACCAGAGTTGCACACCATCCCTGCACCAGCATTGCGAGCTGTTGGAGGATAGATTAGGGGGGATGTTCATTCAGTGGCATCATCCTTGCAGCACATGGTCTCTGCCCTATCGAGATCACTTTCGATTCCACCTCCCCCACCTCGATCATCGATGGAGCCTCCCACATCTACACCACCTCCCACATCTACACCACCTCAGCATGAGTTAGAGTCTTGAGACGCACAGATTGCAGAGTTGGAGGCATTGTTGGCCGAGTCTAGGGATGAGGTTAGTTATTTTGATTATGTTAGTTTATTTTTTTGTAGCGTGTTTTGAACTGAAGTTTTTTGGTTAATTCTCACCATGTACGCGACATGTTTGCATTGCAGGCACATCTATTGCGTCAGGAGATGGAGTCTCGTATACGACTATTGTAGATAGATTTGGAGGAGCAGAGGATTCGGACACGCATAGCATACCATCGTGCGGAGCACTATATTTTGCAGTTGAGGCATATTAGTCGTGATCCATCTCGCCATAGGATCGACCCCAGCGTGGCCCTATACCCTGCTCCTCCTATAGATGTGCCGACTAGGACACCCATAGATGCAACAGTCATAGCCAGGCTTCCTCTGCCACGAGGAGTTTGACACCATAGGGTGGTTTGGACTAGGGTGCGGCCACATCGCACATCTCCATTGCATGACCCGCCACATGGTGGCACGATCAGTGTGCCCTGTATGCTTTGCTGACATTGATGTGGCCACATACAGAGGACTAGGCATGGATGACCTATATCCTGGTCATCATCAGGCCATTGATCCATTCGCCCGCATAGTCTTGACAGAGCACTACAGGGAGGAGGCACAGAGAGCGTTGCTGATGCAGGAGGGTACTGATACATCGGTGGTTGCAGTGTGCGTTCCACGACGATTTTCATATGGTGATTTCATGCCAAGTGACGAGGCACGAGCAGAGGAGGCACATTGGATTGAGCGAGAGACAGAGCTGCAGACATCATTGCAGCAGTGGGTGGAGCAGCAGCTTGGGCGGCCAGCGTCTTCTACATGTAGAGACGATTACTCACGTTGGATTTGAGGCACGAGTATTCGCAGATGCACGGCTATGGGAGCTGAGACGCGCATACATAGAGGAGGCGAGGGAGGCAGAGATGGCAGTGGTGGCGCATGCAGCATGCCCTCCTCTTCATCAAGATGAGGCTGGCCCATCTCATGTAGGTGATGGGGCTGGCCCATCTGAGCCGGCTTTGCCTGAGGGCACACAACGAACGGTTGGGCAGCGGGTCATACAGGAGCCACGTCAGCGTTCCACTAGAGGATCATATGTGGAGTTATCAGATTCTGATTCAGGATGATTGTTTAGGCTTCACACGTTTCTTGTATAGGGATGCACTTCTACAGCATGATGATGATGATGTACAGATTCATTTTGGTACTTTCATGATATTGTTCTTACTTTTATGATGTATGAGCATTTTCGTACTTTCACGATGTTCTTCACACTTTGTTTATCTCAGTTTATAGTTTGTTTAAATGTAACATAAACATTTAAAATTAGGAGTATGATTTTGAATTTCGAATATCTCAATTCACACATCTAATACATAAGGTATTTAAAAAAGAATGCCATGTGAAGTAATTGTAAACATTAAGCATTGAAAAAGTGTTCAAGTTCCAACTTTATCATTTTGAATATCATATTGAATTTCGTATATATCAATGCTTGCAATTATTACACTAAACCTAAGAGCCGTGCGAAGTTTCATCCCCATGTGCGTATTTAAAATTAAGAGTATGATTTTGAATTTCAAATATCTCAATTCACACATCTAATACATAATGTATTTTAAAAATAATGCCGTGTGTCGTAATTCTAAACATTAAGCATTGAAAAGGTGCTTGCAAAAATGTATGCATTATACCTTCCACGTGGCACAAACCAAATCAGTTGGAGACCAAATCTTGCGTGGATGTATGTCTAGGGTAGCCTAAGAGCCATGTGAAGTTTCATCCCCAACAGGGTTTAGGATTTAGGGTTCAGGGTTTAGGGTTTAGGGTTTAGTCGTGCTAGTAGGGATTATAAAAATATACGCATTATACCTTCCGTGTGGCGCATACCAAATCATTTGGAGACCAAATCTTGGTTGGATGTATGTCTAGGGTAGCCTAAGAGCCGTGTGAAGTTTCGTCCCCAACAGGGTTTAGGATTTAGGGTTCAGGGTTCAGGGTTTAGGGTTTATTCGTGCTAGTAGGGATTGTAAAAATGTATGCATTATACCTTCCACGTGGCGCAAACCAGATCAGTTGGAGACCAAATCTTGCGTGGATGTACGTCTAGGGTAGCCTAAGAGCTGTGTGAAGTTTCATCCCCAACAGGGTTTAGGATTTAGGGTTCAGGGTTTAGGGTTTAGGGTTTAGTCGTGCTAGTAGGGATTCTAAAATGGTACGCATTATACCTTCCACGTGGCGCATACCAAATCAGTTGGAGACCAAATCTTGCGTGGATGTACGTCTAGGGTAGCCTAAGAGCCGTGTGAAGTTTCGTCCCCAACAAGGTTTAGGATTTAGGGTTCAGGGTTTAGGGTTTAGGGTTTATTCGTGCTAGTAGGGATTGTAAAAATGTATGCATTATACCTTCCACGTGGCGCATACCAAATCAGTTGGAGACCAAATCTTGCATGGATGTACGTCTAGGTAGCCTAAGAGCCGTGTGAAGTTTCATTCCCAATAGGGTTTAGGATTTAGGATTCAGGGTTTAGGGTTTAGTCGTGCTAGTAGGGATTGTAAAAATGTACGCATTATACCTTCCAAGTGGCACATACCAAATCAGTTGGAGACCAAATCTTGCGTGGATGTATGTCTAGGGTAGCCTAAGAGCCGTGTGAAGTTTCATCCCCAACAGGGTTTAGGATTTAGGGTTCAGGGTTTAGGGTTTAGGGTTTAATCGTGCTAGTAGGGATTGTAAAAATGTACGCATTATACCTCCACGTGGCGCATACCAAATCAGTTGGAGACCAAATCTTGCATGGATGTACGTCTAGGGTAGCCTAAGAGCCGTGTAAAGTTTCATCCCCAACAGGGTTTAGGATTTAGGGTTCAGGGTTTCGGGTTTAGGGGTTAGTCGTGCTAGTAGGGATTGTAAAAATGTACGCATTATACCTTCCACGTGGCGCATACCAAATCAGTTGGAGACCAAATCTTGCGTGGATGTACGTCTAGGATAGCCTAAGAGCCGTGTGAAGTTTCATCCCCGACAGGGTTTAGGATTTAGGGTTTAGGGTTTAGGGTTTAGTCGTGCTAGTAGGGATTGTAAAAATGTACGCATTATACCTTCCATGTGGCACATACCAAATCAGTTGGAGACCAAATCTTGCATGGATGTACGTCTGGGTAAGCCTAAGAGCCGCGTGAAGTTTCATCCCCAACAAGGTTTAGGATTTAGGGTTCAGGGTTTAGGGTTTAGGGTTTAGTCGTGCTAGTAGGGATTGTAAAAATGTATGCATTATACCTTCTACGTGGCGCAAACCAAATCAGTTGGAGACCAAATCTTGCATGGATGTATGACTAGGGTAGCCTAAGAGCCATGTGAAGTTTCGTCCCCAACAGGGTTTAGGATTTAGGGTTTAGGGTTTAGGGTTTAGGGTTTAGTCGTGCTAGTAGGGATTGTAAAAATGTACGCATTTGTTCTTCCACGATTGTAAAAATGTACGTCTATGGTAGCCTAAGAGTCGTGCAAAGTTTAATCTCCAACAGATAAGTCCACATGCATATTTCGTTAGTACGTGCGCCATTTTTCACACGTAGTCGTGCTAGTAGGGATTGTAAAAATGTACGCATTATACCTTCCACATGGCGCATACCAAATCAGTTGGAGACCAAATCTTGCGTGGATGTATGTCTAGGGTGGCCTAAGAGTCGTGCGAAGTTTCATTCCCAACAGATAAGTCCACACGCGTATTTTGTTAGTACATGTGCCATAGCTTTGCCGCAATCGTGCTAGTAGGGATTGTAAAAATGTACGCATTGTACCTTCCACGTGGTGCATACCAAATCAGTTCAGACCAAATCTTGCATGGATGTATGTCTAGGGTGGCCTAAGAGTCATGCAAAGTTTCATCCCCAACAAGTAAGTCCACACGCGTATTTCGTTAGTACATGCGCGAATTTTCTTAGTCACATTTTTAAAATGTCCTAAAGCACAAAACAAATTACAACATTACTACTAATAAACAATTTTTTGTTTTACAAACACAACAAATCCCATTGAGAAGACATTGGACATCATGTATAAAATAGAATCTAATACAATGATGTGTATGAACGTGTATACAGCCATCATAGTGAAATACAAAATATGAGTCCCTGAAAATTACAATGGTACGGTCACACAGTGAGCCTATACATATCGAATACAAAAAAGTGTAATCAACTAGTGATACCCAATAAAAATCAATCTGATCAACTGATGATCCCAAAAAATATGATATGTAATGTGCTACTCCTCAGGATCAGCTCTCATGCCAATAGTTGCAAGTATGCTCTCGTGATCCGCCACTGCAAGGCGCCATCGTGGAGTGGACGTCGCCTTGCGAGTGCGAACACGACTCAAAGTAATCTTGATTCGAACAACAAGATGAGAATACATGTATGCATCCTGATCCACCATGTACTCCTGGAACTCAATATAGCGACCACGCCTCTGTATCTGCTGAAAATAGTGGCCACCTACGATCATGCTATGAGCATTGAAGTGCATCCCATGCCCATCCACTGTATCCTCATTCAGCACACTCTTCAGCATAGAGCATCGCAACAAGTAATAATCCACACCCTCCTCATTGCCCTCCGAAGCAATAACCGTGAGGATATCACTAATACGCAAAATATCTGTAAGCTGGTCATAATCTCTAGAGGAACTGAATCCCGCATCCTGATCATCATGTACCTCCTCCCAAGGCTGGAAGGGAGAAAGCACTCGCCGTACCCATGGATCGGCCCATGGTATCATGGAGCACCCTCCCCAATCATCATCAATGCATGCAGAGCAAAAACATGCAAACCGTCGAGAAAAGATCGCGGGGTGAGACTCACCTACGCTCCTGATGGAATGGAAATCAAGAGTGCCAGGCACAGAACGACAATCAAAAGACCTAGAACGATCAAGAATCCCAATGTCCACGCACCAAAAATACCGGCTCACCACCCTATCGTCACGCGACTGAAACGAGGAGCTAGCACTAGTGCTGGCTGCACCACCGCACCACATCATGTGCATCCTTGAAGCGATCGGCACTGTGACGCAATTGGTATCGATGCAAAGCACGCTTCACGCAAGCACCTGCACCATTGTGCTCTCCCTTACCATGCCCTGTCTCGAAGTAACTCCATGTGATCGGAATGCCTGTCTCACGGTGCCATCTGCAGAACCAATAAAACTGTCTAGCGGATTTGAACTGACCACCGCAGCCGTCTGACCAGATCCAGGCCGCTACCATGTGACACCATGATCCCTCAAGAAACTATCATGCAAAGTGAAGCAATGCTGCACAAAATGGGCATCATGCGATAGATCATCACTAATGTTGAAGTGATACTCTCACACAATGACGCGTGAGTCCATGATGCTATCAATGCCATCCACATGAGCCTGTGCATGACGATAGCTAATGTGCACAAATATAGCAACCTGCAATATGGCATTGAAAAAAAATATGACTATTGAAATAATTCAATATAATGAGGCGGGGAAAAAATCAATACTCAATCACACATCACCTGTTCGGAGAAATAATACTCCGATTGGATCTCATGCTGTGGTGCAAAGGTGTAATTCTCCGCAAAGTCCACCACTGAGACAACCACCCCTGTAGGAAATGTCCTCAAACATGCACGGAACTGATGATCCTCCCATTTTGCAGTGTGTAAGTGGCGTATGTAGCGGTACAGCTTCCCTCGAAAACTGTCAATGAATACAACACGTGGTGTCTCCTTCCCCACAAGCTGCAACCTCCTCGACTGTGCACCACCATCTAATGTCAAGGTATAGTACTCATACTGCAGCCAACGAACCATCTGCACATCACAAGTATCTAGTGCAACTCGTGGCACTCTAGCAAAGTCACCACACAAAGTACACGTGCCTTCCACATAATCAAGGGAGTGGGATAAAGCATCACCATCTCGTGTACACAATATGGAATGAATGAAGTCGCGAGGGCTAGTAGGAACCACTCCCCTATGACCATCAAGGGAACGGAATACATCATACATCAATCCAAAATCCACATGGTAGCGACAACAGCATGTGTCACGCTCCTGAGAGCATCGCACAAACCATGGCCTACATCGCTCAAATGACCTCTGCCCAATCTTGAACTCCGGGTGCACCTCTACAAACTGAGTGTACAACTCAGTCTAGGTACACTCCAAAAAACATGCACCATGCTCAATGTACACACCGCGTGACACCCTCTTCCGCAATGCCTTCTTGAACACCGAGGATGCTCTGCAATGCTCCTCCCAAAACTGTTGTATGAAGGACCTAGTGGAATCATCCAACAATCGATCGCTGCGAGGTGCACGACCACTCGAAGCCCAAAGAGCATCAGTCTCACTATCCTCTAGACTCTGCCTCCTAATGATGCTCGCTCGCAATGTGCGTGGTGCAATTTGAAGAAGTCGTGAAGCGGTACACACATGGCCTATCATATGAGGTCTACTAATGGCAGCCACAATAGCATGACGTGCTGCCAAGGCATCACTGGAGTTCCTATGCTTAATAGAAGCATAGGAACGTCGAACACTGCTAAGGACCTCGCTAGATACAACCCTATCTCTACGTGCACCAAGACCAGCAAGCCTCCTACACTCTACCAAGTCAGGGTGATCAATCAGGGACGTGAGAAGAGAAGACTGCGAAGCTGGCGTGAGGTCACAAAAAAAAGACTGCACAATCTTGCTAGTACGACGACGGATAGTGGACTTCAGCAACACTGATGCTGCAAGGTGGGGCAAGGGGATCAATGGGAGATGGTAGGGTGGATGGGGGAAGGGAGGCGCCAAGCGGAGCGGGGGGAGGGGGAGGGGGAGGGGGAGGGGGGAGGGTGGAGGGGAAAGAGGTAGAGGTGGAGGCCAAAATGTAGGTGGCTAGGGGAAGGGCGGAGGCTAGAGGTAGGGGAGCGGATGAGGATGGGGGGACAATGGAGGTGGGGGTGGGGGTGGAGGTGGGGGTGGAGGTGGGATGTAGAGGTAGAGGTGGAGGTGGATCAGTGGTGGCAGCACGAGCTCGAGCTCTAGAGGCTCTCTTGCACTCACGAGCCTTCCGCTTGCGCTCCTTGTCAATGAGATTTGGGGGGGGGTTCCTACATCTTTCACGTCTACTAGCTCTACGGCTTTGAGAACCCATTCTCAATGAAAGTAGGATGGAAGGTGTGACAAAGTGATGAAGAGGCAAGAATGGCTAAGAATGGGTGAAATGAACCAAAACGTGGTGTCTTATAGAGAGCCTCAACTCATCCACTAGATTGCTCTTCATTATTATTGGTGGAGAGGTGCTAAGATTGAAACTAATTGGCTAAGTTTTGGTGCTAAGATTGAAACTAATTGGCTAAGTTTTGTACCTTCAAATACCTCGATCGAGATCTGCTATGCCCAGAGCCCAGATCATATACCTCGATCAGACCATATACCTCGATCGAGGTATTCTCAATGCATTATGCATGTATAAACCTCGATCGAGGTATCCCTAGGTGTCCTCGGTCATATACCTCGATCGAGGTATTGTATGCCTCACGCAGGTCATATACCTCGATCGAGGTATTCTATGCCTCGCACATCGTCATGTGTATACATCTGGCTGATGTGGCACCATGCATGGTCATGATGTGGTAATATAGTCTCTTCCATGACATTGAAAGGTGATGTGGCATGATGAGTTGGCATTCATGAGGTGGTAGATTGACATGGCAAATTGAGGTGGAGGGATTGGTGACGTGGCAAGGTTGAGGAGGTATGCCAAGGTGGCATTGTGTGATCACATGGCTCATGATGTGGAATGATGAGGTGGCACATGTGGTAGCACGTGTGGCAATGTAAGGTGACATGGCAAGGAGTGATGTCACATCTCCTTGATGAGATGGCACCACGTGGTCTAACAACGTGGCATGGTTTTGATGACTTAGCCTTCCGCATGGGCAGCATGCAGACTCCAAAGGCTTGCCACTAGGGTCGGTGATGCTCCTAGCCTACCTCACCAAGCCTAATACCAAGCCTACCTTGTCTTGGTATTAGGCTTGGGTGGCCCTTTTTCCCCCACAAAAGGGAGATTTCACTGTTGGAGGCCATATCGTACGTTTTCCATACTCAAATTTAACCAAAATTTTTTCCTCTTATTCATCATGCAGAGAACTAAAAATAATAACATTATTGAAATGTTTGGTCATGTTTGAGAATTACTAGATTTATTTTTAATATTCTTTGTTGATCCTCTAAGAGTAAAAGTAAAAATTAAACTTCAATCTTCCTAAATCTAACCATTGGATTTGGGATTTGATGATTCAACCACACACCCTTATGTGCCTACTAACCTTCCAGTGAATTGGATTTGCTTAATTATTCAAAATACTAAAAAAATGTGGTGTGCGACTAAAATGCATGTATTTTATGGCTTTATTTATTATAAATAATTATTTATAATTAGATAAATCATTCAAAAAATTACCAATAAATCAAGTTAAGCTCTACATAATGCAAAGAGACCACTTACAAAGTTTCAATAATATTTGATCTAAAATGAGTGAGAAATTTAGAATTTAATATGACACTCTCTGTTCATGACAAACGTGTGACCACCCTGGAACCATGCCGTGTGACACAAAGCAATTTTTTGTATGTGCATCGAATTTTCGATCAGACTATACGATTGTGTGCACAATAGCAAGTGTGATGTTATGTCAGAAGACTTAAAAGACTAGATCCATAGGGAAGTAGGTGAGATTTGCATTTTTGTGTGCTAAAAAGCTTGTTTTTCCACCTCCTAAGGATTGGGGAGTGAACAAAAAGTGGACACCCTTAGCTTGCTACTTCCCTTGACTGCCATCGCCAAGCTGACCTTTGAAACCACCATCGGGTCTCAAATTGCCCAATGTGACTATTAGGGTCTTCTTTTGTCTTGCCACTGAATTTAGCAAAGTGGACTTTGGGGTTCTGTAGATTGACTGCTGGAATGATTGGAACTATTGGTTTTTGCTCTCCTTGGGCGGGGTTTGCTCGAGAGTGGATCAAACAATTGCCTTTACGCTCCTACATACAGCCCAACTATTGCATGGTATCCAAAAGTTTCCCGAAGGAAGGTTTCTAATGGAGACCATGTGAGATTTTTTGCATTAACTGCATCTTGGTATTTTGAACTTCCTTCCGAACTCATGGAGGGATCCTCACTGGACATTGCGTTCCTAGGAACCAAGTCTTCATTTTTCGAACTCAGAATAGTTTCATCCAATTCTGGCTGGATTATGGATGGTTCTCCTACCTCTCCCTACATTCCAAGCATCTCGCCAAATCCTTCCTCATTTGCATCAAGACGACGACCCCTTGCTCGGGCCCTTGTAAAGTAGAGACGACTGGTATGCGGAGGAGATGACTCCATTTCCTCCATGTCTGACATCCGCTACCACTCTCTCCATGAACATTCTATAAGATTGCTCCACTGGGAAGTAGCAAGCTAAGGGTGTCCACTTTTTTTTCACTCCCCAATCCTTAGGAGGTGTAAAAACAAGCTTTTTAGCATACAAAAATGCAAATCTCACCTACTTCCCTATGGATCTAGCCTTTGAAGTCTTTAGACACAACGTCACACATGCTATTGTGCACACAATGGTATAGGTTGATCGAAAATTTGATGCACACACAAAAAATTTCTTTGTGTCACACGGCATGGTTCCAGGGCGGTCACACCTTTGTCACGAACAGAGAGTGTCATATTAAATTCTAAATTTCTCACTCATTTTAGATTAAAGGTTATTGAAACTTTGTAGGTGGTCTCTTTACATTATTTAGAGCTTAATTTGATTTATTGGTAATTATTTGAATGATTTATCTAATTATAAATAATTATTTATAATAAATAAAGTCATAAAATACATGCATTTTAGTAGGACACATTTTTTTAGTATTTTGAATAATTAAGCAAATTCAATTTGGTGGAAGGTTAGTAGGCAAATAAGGGTGTGTGGTTCAATCATCAAATCCCAAATCCAATGGTTAGATTTAGGAAGATTGAAGTTTAATTTTTACTTTTACTCCTTAGAGGATCAACAAAGAATATTAAAAATATATCTAGTAATTCTCAAACATGACCAAACATTTCAAAAATGTCAATATTTTTAGTTCTCCACATGATGAATAAGAGGAAAAAAAATTGGTTAAATTTTAGTAAGGGAAACATACAATATGGCCTCCACGAGTGAAATCTCCCTTTTGTGGGGGAAAAAAGGCCACCCAAGCCTAATACCAAGACAAGGTAGGCTTGGTATTAGGCTTGGTGAGGTAGGCTAGGAGCATCATCGACCCTAGTGGCAAGCCTTTGGAGAGTGCATGCTACCCATGTGGAAGGTTGAGTCATCTATTTTTGCCTTGCAACCATGCCACGTTGTTAAACTGCATGGTGCCATGTCATCAAGGAGATGTGACATCACTCCTTGCCATGTCACCTTAGATTGCCACACATGCTGCCACATCAGCCACATGTGCCACCTCATCATTCCACATCATAGGAACTCTTGGAGCCATGTCATCACACCTTGCCACCTTGGCATACCTCGTCAACATTGCCACATCACCAATCCCTCCACCTTAATTTGCCATGTCAATCTACCACCTCATGAGTGCCAACTCATCATGCCACATCACATTTCCACATCATGGAAGAGACTCATATATTCAACACCATATTGCCACATCATCACCATGCATGGTGCCACATCAGCCACATGTATACACATCGTGATGATGGCGAGCAACATCATCAACATGCATGGTAAGTTACATGCATGTGATTTGAGTGCGTGAGGCATAGAATACCATTATCGAGGTTTATGACCATGATGTGCAGGAGGCATAGAATACCATGATCGAGGTATTTGGAAGTGGCAAAATAATCAACCGACAAATCAAATTGTCATGGTTTATGACCACGATCGAGGTATTTGGAGGTATCCAAAGGTGGCAAAATAATCAAATTGTCATGGTTTATGACCACGATCGAGGTATTTGGAGATATTTGGAAGTGGCAAAATAATCAAATTATCATGGTTTCACATAGGTTATTCTCAAATTGCATCAACGAAAATATTAATCAAGATAGGCACATATGTTATGTGAATATTAAACTGAAATAAAATCAAATGATGCAAATATTCAAAATTAACATTGGATTCCATGTATATATAATATGATTAAAATCAACTTATTTCAGTAGACCACAAAAATTAGTTTCAAAACAAAATCAAACGTAATTTTAGTAGCCAATTATTTTCAATCTTAGCACCTTCTCCACCAATAATAATCAAGAGCAATCTAGTGGATGAGTAAGAGCAATCTAGTGGATGAGTTTAGGCTCTCTATAAGACACCACGTTTTGGTTCATTTCACCCATTCTTAGCCATTCTTTTCTCCCCATCACTTTTTCACACCTTCCATCCTACTTTCATTGAGAATGGGTTCTCAAAGCTGTAGAGCTACTAGATGTGAAAGATGTAGGAACCCCCCCCCCCCAAATCTCATTGACGAGGAGCGCAAGCAGAAGGCTCATGAGTGCAAGAGAGCCTCTAGAGCTAGAGCTCGCACTGCCACCACCGATTCCTCCACATCCTCATTTGCTCCCCTACCTCCAGCCTCTGCCCTTCCCCTAGCCACCTACATTTTGCCCTCCACCTCTACCTCTTCCCCCTCCACCCTCCCCCCTCCCCCTCCCCCCCTTCCCCTTGGTGCCTCCCATCCCCCCTCCACCCTACCATCTCCCATTGATCCCCTTGCCCCACCTTGCAGTAGTAGTGTTGCTTCACGACGTGACTTGTTGAAGTCCACTATCCATCGTCATACTAGCAAGATTGTGTAGTCTTTTTTAAGTGACCTTATGCCAGCTTCGTAGCCTGCTCTTCTCACATCCTTGATTGATCACCCTGACTTGGTAGAGTGTAGGAGGCTTGCTAGTCTTGGTGCACGTAGAGATAGGGTTGTATGTAGCGAGGTCCTTAGCAGTGTTCGATGTTCCTATGCTTCTATTAAGCATAGGAACTCTAGTGATGCCTTGGCAACATGTCGTGCTATTGTGGCTACCATTAGTAGACCTAATATGATAGGCCATGTGCGTACCGCTTCACGTCTTCTTCAGATTGCACCGCACACATTGCGAGCAGGCATGATTAGGAGCCAGAGTCTAGAGGATAGTGAGACTGATGCTCTTTGGGCTTCAAGTGGTCGTGCATATCGCAGTGATCAATTATTGGATGATTCCACTAGGTCCTTCATACAATAGTTTTGGGAGGAGCATTGTAGAGCATCCCTGGTGTTCAAGAAGGCATTGCAGAAGAGGGTGTCATGCGGTGTGTACATTGAGCATGGTGCATGTTTTCTGGAGTGTATCTAGACTGAGTTGTACTCTCAGTTTGTAGAGGCACACTTGGAGTTAAGGATTGGGTAGAGGTCATTTGAGCGATGCAGGCCATGGTTTGTGCGATGCTCTCAGGAGCGTGACACATGCTATTGCCGCTTCCATGTGGATTTTGGATTGATGTATGATGTATTCCGTTCCCTTGATGGTCATAGGGGAGTGGTTCCTATTAGCCCTCATGACTTCATTCATTCCATATTGTGTACATGAGATGGCAATGCTTTATTCCACTCCCTTGATTGTGTGGAAGGCAGGTGTACTTTGTGTAGTGACTTTGCTAGAGTGCCACGAGTTGGACTAGATACTTGTGACATGCAGATGGTTCATTGGTAGAAGTATGAGTACAGTACCCTAACATTAGATGGTGGTGCACAGTCGAGGAGGTTGTAGCTTGTGGGGAAGGAGACACCACATGTATTCATTGATAGTTTTTGAGGGAAGTTGTACCACTACATACGCCACTCGCACACTACGAAGTGGGAGGATCATCAGTTCCATGCATGTTTGAGGACATTTCCTATAGGGGTGGTTGTCTCAGTGGTGGACTTTGCGGAGAATTATACCTTTGCACCACAGCATGAGATCTAATCGGAGTATTATTTCTCTGAACAGGTGATGTGTGATTGAGTTATTGGTTTTTTTATGGCCTCATTATATTGAATTATTTCAATAGTCATATTTTTTTTCCATGCCATATTGCAGGTTGCTATATTTGTGCACATTAGCTATCGTCATGCACATGCTCATGTGGATGGCATTGATAGCACCATGGACTCATGCGTCATTATGTGAGAGTATCACTTCTACATTAGTGATGATCGATCGCATGATGCCCATTTTGTGCAGCATTGCTTCACTTTGCATGATAGTTTCTTGAGGGATCATGGTGTCACATGTCAGCAGCACCTGGAGCTGGCTGTGGTGGTTAGTTCAAATCTGCTAGACAGTTTTATTGGTTCTGCTGATGGCACTATGAGACAGGCATTCCGATCACATGGAGCTACTTCAAGATAGGGCACAGTAAGGGAGAGCACGATGGTGTAGGTGCTTACGTGAAGCGTGCTTTGCATTGATACTAGTTGCATCACAGTGCCGATCACTTCAACGATGCACATGATGTGGTGCGGTGGTGCAGTCCATGTTTTAGTCGCGTGATGATAGGGTGGTGAGCCGATATTTTTGGTGCGTGGACATTGGGAGTCTTGATCAGTCTAGGCCTTTTGATTGTCATTTAGTGTCTGGCACTCTTGATTTCCATTCCATCAGGAGCATAGGTGAGTCTCACCTCGCGATCTTTTCTTGACGGTTTGCATGTTTTTGCTCCGCATGCATTGATGATGATTGGGGAAGGTGGCCATGATACCATGGGCCAATCCACGGGCATGGCGAGTGCTTTCTACCTTCTAGCCTTGGGAGGAGGTACATGATGATCAGGAGGTGGGATTTAGTTCCTCTAGAGATTATGACCAGCTTTCAAAAAAGTTGCATATTGGTGATATTTTCGTGGTCATTGCTTTGGAGGGCAATGAGGAGGGTGTGGATTATTACTTGTTGCGATGCTCTATGGCGAAGAGTGTGCTAAATGAGGATATAGTGGATGGGCATGGGATGCACTTCGATTCTCATAGCATGATTGTAGATGGCCACTTTTTTCAGCAGATATAGAGGCGTGGTCATTATATTGAGTTCCAGGAGTACATGGCGGACTAGGAGGCATACATGTATTCTCATCTTGTTGTTGCGATCAAGATTACTTTGAGTCATGTTTGCACTCATAAGGTGATGCCTATTCCACTATGGCGCCTTGCAGTGGAGGATCACGAGAGCATACTTGCAACTATTGGCATGAGAGCCGATCTTGAGGAGTAGCACATTACATATCATAGTTTTGGGATCATCAGTTGATCAGATAGATTTTTTATTAGATATCACTAGTTGATTACATATTTTTGTATTCGATATGTATAGGCTCACTGTGTGACTATACCATTGTAATTTAACAAACAATGGATGATGCATTCAAGCCTTATTTAGGTAAGTTTGTGGTGGATGTTTTTGAATAATATACTAGTTCACCTTTCAGCAAATGATGGATGATGCATTCAAGCCTTATTTAAGCAAGTTTGTGGTGATGTTTTTGAATAATATACTAGTTCACCTTTCAGAAAACGATGGACGATGAATTCAAGCCTTCTTTAGATAAGTTTGTGGTGGATGTTTTTACAGTGATGTATGTGGCCCCACTACTATTCCCATGCATAGAGGAGCAAGGTACTTTGTGACCTTTACGTTGTCTTTTCAATGGGATTTGTTGTTTCTGTAAAACAAAAATTTTTTAATCTGTAGTTATGTTGTAATTGTGTTTTGTGCTTTAGGACATTTTAAAAATGTGACTAAGAAAATTTGTGCACGTACTAACCAAATATGCATGTGGACTTATCTGTTGGGAATGAAACTCTGCATGGCTCTTAGGCTACCCTAGACCTACATCCATGCAAGATTTGGTCTCCAAATGATTTGGTATGTGCCACGTGGAAGGTATAATACATACATTTTTGCAAGTACTCCCTACTAGTGACTATGTATGGAAAATAGCGCACTTACTAACCAAATACGCATGTGAAATTATCTGTTGGGGATGAAACTTTGCACGGATCTTAGGCTACCCTAGATCTACATCCATGCAAGATTTGGTTTCCACTTGATTTGGTGTGTGCCACGTGGAAGGTATAATGTGTACATTTTTGCAAGCACTCCCTACTAGTGACTACATATGGAAAATGGTGCACGTACTAACCAAATATGCATGCGGACTTATCTGTTGGGGATGAAACTTTGCACTACTCTTAGGCTACCTTAGACCTACATCCATGCAAGATTTGGTCTCCAAATGATTTGGTATGTACCACGTGGAAGGTATAATGCGTACATTTTTACAATCCCTACTAGTGACTACGTATAAAAAATGGCGCATGTACTAACCAAATATGCATGTGGACTTATCTATTGGGGATGAAACTTCGCACGAATATTAGGCTACCCTAGACCTACATTAATGCAAGATTTGGTCTCCAACTGATTCGATATGTACCACGTGGAAGGTATAATGTGTACATTTTTGCAAGCACTCCCTACTAGTGACTACGTATGGAAAATGGCACATGTACTAACCAAATACGCATGTGGACTTATCTGTTGGGGATGAAACTTTGCACAGCTCTTAGGCTACCCTAGACCTACATCCATGCAAGATTTGCTCTCTAACTGATTTGGTATGTGCCACGTGGAAGGTATAATGCGTACATTTTTACAATCCCTACTAGTGACTACGTATGAAAAATGGCACATGTACTAACCAAATACGCATGTGGACTTATCTGTTGGGAATGAAACTTTGCACAGCTCTTAGGCTACCCTAGACCTATATCCATGCAAGATTTGGTCTCTAACTAATTTGGTATGTGCCACGTGGAAGGTATAATGCGTACATTTTTACAATCCCTACTAGTGACTACGTATGAAAAATGGCACATGTACTAACCAAATATGCATGTGGACTTATCTCTTGGGGATGAAACTTTGCATAGGTCTTAGGCTACCCTAGACATACATCCATGCAAGATTTGGTCTCCAACAGATTTGGTATGTGCCACATGGAAGGTATAATGTGTACATTTTTACAATCCCTACTAGTGACTACGTATGAAAAATGGCACACGTACTAACCAAATATGCATGTGGACTTATCTGTTGGGGATAAAACTTTTCATGGCTCTTAGGCTACCGTAGACGTACATCCATGCAAGATTTGGTCTCCAACTGATTTGCTATGTTCCACGTGGAAGGTATAATGGGTACATTTTTACAATCCCTACTAGTGACTACATATGAAAAATGGTGCAGATACTAACCAAATACGCACGTAGACTTATCTGTTGGGGATGAAACTTTGCAAGGCTCTTAGGCTACCCTAGAACTACATCCACGCAAGATTTGGTCTCCAACTTATTTGGTATGTGCCACGTGGAAGGTATAATGCGTACATTTTTACAATCCCTACTAGTGACTACGTATGAAAAATGGTGCACGTACTAACTAAATATGCATGTGGACTTATCTGTTGGGGATGAAACTTTGTGTGGCTGTTAGGCTACCCTAGACCTAAATCCATGCAAGATTTGGTCTCCAACTGATTTGGTATTTGCCATGTGGAAGGTATAATGCGTACATTTTTACAATCCCTACTAGTGACTACATATGAAAAATGGCAGACGTACTAACCAAATACGCATGCGGAGTTATCTGTTGGGGATGAAACTTTGCATGACTCTTAGGCTACCCTATACCTAAATCCATGCAAGATTTGGTCTCCAACTGATTTGGTATGTGCCACGTGGAAGGTATAATGCGTACATTTTTACAATCCCTACTAGTGACTACGTATAAAAAATGATGCATGTACCAACCAAATACGCATGTGGACTTATGTGTTGGGGATGAAACTTTGCACAGCTCTTAGGCAGACCTAGACCTATATCCATGCAACATTTGGTCTCCAAATGATTTTGTATGTGCCATGTGGAAGGTATAATGCATACATTTTTGCATGCACTCCCTACTAGTGACTACGTATGAAAAATGGCGCACGTACTTGCCAAATATGCATGTGGACTTATTTGTTGGGGATGAAACTTTGCATGGCTCTTAGGCTACCCTAGACCTACATCCATGCAAGATTTGGTCTCCAAATGTTTTGGTATGTGCCACGTGGAAGGTATAATGCGTACATTTTTGCATGCACTCACTACTAGTGATGACTACATATGAAAAATGGCACAGGTACTAACCAAATATGCATGTGGACTTATCTATGGGGGATGAAACTTTGTGCGGCTCTTAGGCTACCTTAGAGCTACATCCATGCAAGATTTGGTCTCCAACTGATTTAGTACATGCCACGTGGAAGGTATAATGCGTACATTTTTACCTCATTTTTACAATCCCTACTAGAGACTACATATGAAAAATGGCACACATACTAACCAAATATGCATGTGGACTTATCTGTTGGGGATGAAACTTTGCACAGCTCTTAGGCAACCCTAGACCTACATCCATGCAAGATTTGGTCTCTAAATGATTTGATATGTGCCATGTGGAAGGTATAATGCGTACATTTTTGCATGCACTCCCTACTAGTAACTACATATGAAAAATGGTGCATGTACTAACCAAATATGCATGTGGACTTATTTGTTAGGGATGAAACTTTGCACGGCTCTTAGGCTACCCTAGACATACATCCATGCAAGATTTGGTTGCTAATCAATTTCATATGTGCCGTGTGGAAGGTATAATGAATACATTTTTGCATGCACTCCCTACTAGTGACTACATATGAAAAATGGCACACATACTAACCAAATATGCATGTGGACTTATCTGTTGGGGATGAAACTTTGCACGGCTCTTAGGCTACCCTAGACCTACATTCAGGCAAGATTTGGTCTCCAAATGATTTGCTATGTGCCACGTGGAAGGTATAATGTGTACATTTTTACAATCCCTACTAGTGACTACGTATGAAAAATGGCGCACGTACTAACCAAATACACGTGTGGACTTATCTACTGGGGATGAAACTTTGGACGGGCTCTTAGACTACCCTAGACCTATATCCATGCAAGATTTGGTCTCCAACTGATTTGGTATGTGCCATGTGGAAGGTATAATGCATACATTTTTACAATCCCTACTAGTGACTACGTAATGGTGCACGTACTAACCAAATACGCATGTGGACTTATCTATTGGGGATGATTTTGGACCAATCTTACATAATCATGTATTAATGTTTGACACATGTTACTACCAATGAGCACCATTCCATGCTAAACATTGACATTTTTTTCTTAATCTACAATTTACAAATATTAGTGACAATATTAGTGTAATAATTGCAAGCATTGATATATACGAAATTCAATATGATATTCAAAATGATAAAGTTTATAGCATGAGAGAGAGAGAGAGAGAGCTTATACTTGAACACCTTTTCAATGCTTAATGTTTATAATTACTTCACACGATTGTTGCTGCCACCACTTGGTCCCAGTCCTCCTTGGTAGAGTCTGACAAGGCCTCATGCCAACTCAAGGCTACACCTTCAAGAAAATCAGGCAAAATCTCTGCCCACCGATCCTTCATGGACCATCCGAAAGCTGGCATCCTCGAAAAAAATCCCAAAGATAAGACTTCGAGTCTTCCCCTTGGGTCCCTCAAAACACTAGAATCTTCACCATGATGAAACACAAAGATCCAAAAAATATCCCAAATAAGATCCAAACAAGATCCCACAGAGCCTTAGTATACCAAGACCAACTTATTATGCATAACCACTTGTTGAAAAACCTCCACAATGTGATCCTCAACAAAATCTTCAAAAATAAGTGACCAACCAGCACCATGAAAACATTGTGTATACATGCATTCAAGAATCACCCTTCTTACAATTGGAAGTACACATAACAGCTTCAAGATATTGTACTCTTCATCATTTGCATAGCAAAAGAAGTTGAAAGCATTGAGAATCACCACTCCACTGTTATAGTCAAAAAACACCCAAAGACTCAACTCTTCTTCACACCAAGCTACTAGTGCATGAAACAATCCCCAATCTATCATTGTGCCTACTGATGGCATTGTAGATTCACCAACATATTCAAGAGTGCAAACATAAAGGATATGATCATAATGACCATGCTAATAGCTTGAGCATCACCTTCACAGTCTTTAAGTTCTCTTAAACGGGCTAAAATCTCTTCTAACGAATTCTGGTGCTGACCGGCTTGGTGAGATAATGGCCTCTTCGGATCCTTTTCTTCTCCCCATGCGAGACTACAACATCACTTAGGATGTTACCATATTCATTCTCCTCTAACGGAAGTAAGGAGAAAGATATGTTGTGGTTTTATTTGCATGAAAATATTTTCTTCATCTCTCTTTGCAAGTGATAAGGGTCTCTATTATTAAGATTGGGAAGAGCAGTTTGCTAAGAGGTGCGTGAAGTTTCATTACCCCCAACTTCATGTCACATCTTTTTGGTGGAGATGTCGGGTACACTTGGTATTGGATTCATCCCACCTTACTAAATGGTGTCGGGTGTACTTGATTGCATGTTATGCCTATATATGCACGTGTTTCTGATGTGATAAAGAAGATGCCCGATGCATTGTTGGAAGAAGATAATTCAGCTCAACATGACATGAACTTATATATATGTAGGGGCTTGAAGGGGCTGATTTGGCTGGATGGGTAAATTCTGGGGAAACATGGCACCTCCTTCACAGAAGCCTCTAGAAATGGCTCAAAATCATTCTACAAACTGCTAAAAAACACAGAGGTCTATAACTTCTACCAAAAAATTGATATAAAAAATTAAAGTACATATAGGGATATGCCCTAAAGTGAGCTTCATACTGATATATGTTTCGTTGAAAACAGATAAACAGTTGAAGAGATATGGATAGTTTATTGAAAGGGGGTAAAAACTACCATAGAAATAAACAGTCATACACAGAGACTCATAACTTCTTGTCCTAGACCAATGTAAGAAACTAATTATATGTGAGGGAGACCCTTAAAGAGAGCTTCACGTTGATATAAGTTTCATTGAAATCGGACCACCTAGGAGAAAGTTATAGGCTAGATACTGATAGGGGGTCTAACTACTATATTAACTACCATCTATCCATGTAGATTTTGCCTAAGCAAACTGCTCCCTCAAGACTCCACAATTATCAACGATCCAATACCCCTAGAATTTGCCTAAAAGAGAGGAAGAAGCTTGCATGGTGGCTCGAGAAATGGATGGAGCACACTCTTTGAGTATACGTAGATGGGGAACACTATGTATGCTACATAGCACATGGTTTATGCTATTCATCTCACCAAGTATACCATACAGCATAATGTTTGGCATATATCACACCATGTATGCTATGTGCCTCACGTTGTCTATGCTATGAATAGTACATTGATTGTATAGTTCCCTAGTATGCTAAACAACAAACTATGCATGCTATATGGAAGATTGTGCATGCTACGAAGTATTTATTTACAGCCCATTTTATTGCTATGTAGTAGACCTTTATACATGCTATCCATATGCTATCCCTATAACACATTAATGCATAATTTCTTCTCAATAAACATATTAAAAACTGCTATAGAGTACAAAGCCACAACTCATAGCAAATAATATGTATAGAAACTGATCTTACCTGGGAATCATCAAGGAAATGTATTGGGTGCTTCTCATATTCATTTTTTGCAATTCGATGACAAAAAATTTCCTTCTTGTTTGGTGTCACCCTTGTTTGTTCTGTTTAAAATTTGACGACAAGTTCCCTCACTTCAAAGCTCAACATATCATTATAGTGTTTTCGCTTACAAAGATCGAAAGACAACTTTCGTCCATCTGCATCATTTGAAACCTGTTAAGTGGTGAGTATAAATTCCTTGGGTGTATGTTAAGCAGTCTTAAAGCTATTGGAATAGAAATTTTATCCTCATTTGAATGATTCCACTACCATAGTTTGTATGCTTTGCTTCACAAGTAGTTCTGTGTATGATTTGGGATTCTTCAATTCTTGAAAGGACCTCTTTGATGCTGATAGAACTGTGAATTATTGACGTGTTGGTCACCAAGACATTTCAAAAAGCGTTCATCCTTCATCAGTAATTGAATGATTTTTGACCTGTCTCTCCTACGAAAAGAAAGTGACAACTGCAAAATACTATTAACTATTTCACTTGTAGTCTCTTTCTTCTTTGCTTCATTGTCCATTGAAAGGTCATTGGTTTGTACTGCTAGGTTTCTTTTCCTTCGCTCCCATCTCCTATTAGCTTCATATTTTTGTATAATTTGTGATTCTGGTGAGATACCTTTGACAACTAGGCCTTGATTGCAATGAACAGTATATATTAGAACATTTCCAAGTTCCATAAACTATGTGAGTTACAGATGTGTAGACAAGAATAGATGTAGAAGACTGGGAGAGAGGGGAAGATACTGTAAATTTTCCACATTACATATTAGAAACTATAAATACCTTGTCCACGGGGCCATGGTTGTAGGGAAGATTGATGGGTGGTTCCATGTTGTGCTTGGGCAGAGAGGAGACTGTGCAGACAAAGACTAACATCGAGGTTCAGAGAGACAACACGGGAGATAATATGTAAGATTGTATTAGATTCAAATTGCTCTCAAATTGTGAGACAAACATAAACATATCGGGAGAAGAGAGAAAAGACTGGGTGGGTCCCATCGACACAGTTTGTAGTTACAGTAGATGCCCATGTTTTGGTTGCACATAATAGAACCTCAAGGGGTTCACCTTATAAAATTTTAGTGTACGATGTGCATTCAAAAGGAGGGGTATTTTCATTCACTTTTTGAAAAAATTTAATAGGATTACATTAGCGAGAGGGGTTTTTAAATTCATTTTTTGAAAAAAATCATAGTCCGAGGGGTGCTTTTATTGGGGGGAAAATTTTAGTTGAGGGGTTTTTTTAATACCCTTTGAACTCACATGATACATAGGGTTTCTTATTAGTGCACCTATCGAGAATAGAACCTCTTTAAAAAAATATCCTTTGCTTTTGTGCTTTTTTTTCTTTCGTAACTCGTGTGTGGGACACAACTATTTTGGACATGTTACCTTGCTCCAACCCAAGGATGCAATTGGCATCTTAACCTTTGTGGAGAGAAAGGCCACTAACCCCGCACTATCACATGGTTCTTGAGAGGTCTCTCTACCTACTGATATCAGATCCTCGAGACTGTAGATGTCTCCTTCCTCTCTTAGGTTCTGTAGCATTGGGTCCTCTTGGAACATTTATTGCATGAAGTCTGGAGCCTCTGCTTTACCAGAGCTGGATAGTTCCTCTTCTTCCACCCTCTCTAGCACTCTAAGTTTTTGCCCTTCTATGAGTGGCTAGGTGGTTTGGATGAATGGTATGCGACCCTCTGTCAACCTTAAGCCTATGCTCTAATTTCTTTTGGCATTGTCGTACCAAGTCTAAGCATCTAGTAAGTGTTGCTTTTCCAAGGCTGGGTCTGGATATGTTTCATTATATGATGGTGGGGGTGTAAGGCTTTGGGCTTGCACTGGCTTCTTTACATCCGGGTATGGGGGCATACTCAGCTCATCCTGGGAGAGGGTTCATTTAGAGGTAGAGGAGGTGGTGAGGGTGGATGTCTCCTCATCTGAACCATCTTGGATGAGGAATTGGTTCGTTCCTTTGCCCACCTTAGTGATCGTTCCTTCATCCACCTTGGTCACCTTCTTGAACCTGGTCTATGGGGTTGGGGCTCCTTGAGGTTTTATGGCATAGATGTTTTGTCCTTCATTGCTTGATTCTTCATTCCTTTCCTATGGCCCTTCCTTGCATCCTCATGATGACCTTCAAGGGTATTGCCACTACTTGACTATTGGTAGGGGCCATTATGGAGCATCCCATGTACTATTGCCGAGGGATGAGGTCATCAATTTGTGGGGGGGTATGTAGAGTCAAATTGATGTATGGGTGTGCCTAAGGGCTAGGTGTCCTATGCTAGGAGTGTGTGGGAGTAGGTGTGCTAGAGTTGGTAAGGATTCTAGTAGGTGTGATTTGAGTGAATCAAGGAGTATGGTGAGTGATTGAAAGAATGTAGGGATTGATTGAGAGAATTGATGAGTTTGGTGCTTTGTAATTTCTTGCCTATATAAGAGGCTCATATTATGAATAAAATACAACTTGCCATTGATTCTATCTTGTGTACTCTCTCTCTCAACCATGGATCTCTGCCTCCATCCTCCTTGAACTCTCCATTAATCTCTCTTGCACACCTTGGTACCTTTATTAACCCTGTTCAATACTCAACAAATCGATTCTAGTACTCTTGGGAAGGGTGGCCAAAGTTGCTAGTCTCCTCAGAGGGAAATCCTTGAATAGATGCTCCATTCTACACCCATCACATAAGGGCATGGGGCCTGTTGCAGGTGGAACCATAGGGGTAAGATCCCTATATGGGTAGTCCTTTAATTTAGAAAATGTAGCCTTGGCATTTAAATCATGATATGGGAGGGTTCACTGAGCCCTTATATGGGCATTCACTTTTTAATGATACAATGATGGATCTCATCCTCAATGGGTAATGGCCTGAATATCTGTATCTCCTATCTCAAGATCATCCTCCTCTCTCGTATCATGATCATCATCACCTCCATGGCCATGATCAGATTCCTCCATATGCTCCATATTAGTAAATGTACTATACATCACTTTGGAACATGGCATAATAGGTATGGCATGCCACCATAATCAAGTGGAAATTGTCCAATATCTTTCAACAATAAGTTGAATGTATGAGCACCACATGGCACCCATGTGAGAGGGATACTTTTTCCAATACTTTTCAAAAATAAGTTGAGAGTATGAGCACCACATGGCACCCATGTCATAGTATGAGCACCCATGTCAGAGTGGTATACTTTTCCATGATCATCTCCTCCATGGTCTTATAATTTGATGCATTATCTGTTACTAACGTAGTAACATTTTCACTGCCACTAACTTTATGAATTGCTATTTTGTATATTTTTAGAATATATGTTGAAGTTCTTTCTTTTAGAGACATATGATTACTCTCCAAAAACATTGTTCCCTTAGGAGTAATGCACATTACATTTATCAAGGGTCTGGCCTGCTTGCTAGTCCATCCATCAAAAGTAAGAGTGCATCCATATGTAGGAATAAAATCCAATATCTTTTTCGTTAAGCAGTCCGCCATAATCTGTTTAACTCTATCAAGATGATCCGTACGCATTTTATTATAATCCTTCAAAATAAATCCTAGTCTAGCACGTGACTTTAGGGCATTACGAAATGTCTCATTCTCTTTGAGTGGTATGCCATTTTTTACAAATGCTTCTGTCCATCTTAAGTTCTCTTCGTGCACTTGTTGTTGAAGAAAACCATCCTCCATAGGTGATTGTTCTCCCCTTCTTCTCTTCTTTACCTGATTGACATTAGTCACATCAAAACTCACATGTGCATTGCTTGCTAGTAAATTTACATCCCCTTCATGTACTGATGCATCCCTCACATCTAAAGGTGTTTCTACTTCAACGGTCTCATCAACCTCAGTGCTCACATTAGGACTTGGATGATTTCTTATCAAGGTCGAATTAACCACTTTTTTCACTTTCTCTAAATATGATTTGCATAATGGAAGAACATTAGATGAAGTGCATGAGCAAGCTTCAATGTCACTGCCAATTGCTAGAAAATGTTGCTTGATGCAAGTAGAACCACCCTGAACTTGTGTCCACAATATTTACATTGCAGGATAGAGACTGAGGCATACACTTTCCATATATCCATCACGTATGACCAAATCTTTCCGTGCACCATGCTTTTGAAGTTGCAAGGAAAAACATAAACAAAAAAAATTAATTCGCGTATGCAAAAGAAACATACTACAATACATATTACGTCAAAAGAAAGAAATATGCTTTCAAAAGCATTTTCAAGAATGCAATATATTAATTTTTTATTCATTCATGTACCATTATCAAAAAATGAGATTATTTTCATTCATTAAAATATATATTTCATTCACATAAGATTATATCGTTACTGGATAATGATATTTCATTTTTTAACATTCTTTTAAAAGAATATGAAATAGTCTTTCAAAGAAAGGTGCAAGAATGAGTAAATGCAAATTGTATTTCACTCATTCACATTATTTTGAAAGAATATAAAGTATTCATTCAAAAGAAAGTGTCAGAATGAGTAATGAAAATTGAGAGACATGCAGTCATATTCTATTGAAAGAATATACTCAAATAGTGAATCATACATTTATATTCTATTGGAAGATTATTAAATATTCATTCAAAAGAAAGTGCTTAAATGAGACTGTAGGTGTTCTACTAAACTAAGATACAAAGCAACAAATTTATTTCTTTAAAACTCTAAAATCATAAACACAAAAATAACAAAATTACATTGAGATATCTAAGAAAATCTTTGTATTCATTCACATTCTATTGAAAGAATATTTAATATTTATTCAAAAGAAAGTGTCAGAATGAGAATCTAGGTGTTCTAATAAACTAAGACACAAAGCAACAAATTTACTCTAAGATCATACACACAAACAAAGAACAAAATCACATTTCTCACAAGAGATATAAGGAACTTAACAAAGAGAACCTAGAAGTCCCACAAACAAATTCTATAGACACCAACAAAGACCAAAATAACATTTCTCATAAGAGATCTAAAGAACTCAAAAAAGAGAACCTAGAACCCCCACCAAGAAATCCCATCTTAGTTCAGACCTTCTAGATTGCTTTTGCGACCTTGCAGGGTCTTACTTATTTCTTTTCCTTATTTGGTCTCTTTTGCTTGGCCAGAGAACCAAGCGTGAGATCAGGTAAACTAGCAAATTGTGAGTTTAAATATAGGAAAAGAAGCCCATAATCATCCTAATACAGCCTTATTCATACAAATGCGTATTCATACGAATAAACTTTATTCATACGAATATGATTGGATGATGTGTCAATTTATGAAAAAAGTGTGATGTGTCAAAGTCTTTTTGCATGATTTTTTTCCCCTTCTAATCATTCATTTAGATTTCTCGCTTTTTTGGAGTCATGAATTCAAAATTTTCTACTTAGCATGCTATCATTCCTCCTTAAGGACTTATGGGCAAATAGATCTCACACCATATCATTGAACACCTCCTCCTCCATGCCCTCATGAGATAATGGTGGAGGGCTACTATCACCATCACTCCATGCATCCATAATGGTCCCCCATGAAGATCCCACCTCAAATCTCCGATGCTTCGCCTCCTCACAACAAGCAATATATAGGGCAACATATGTAGGTGTGGCAATGCATCCTATATCAAATAGAAAAGGAGCATATATAAAGCACTTGAACACCCATAGGTATCTCAATCAACTTCAATGTTTAAACACTTACTATGGATATGATGGCAGCCCATTCTTTGTACTTTGAGATGTGATTGAGTGTAATTCTCTGTGCACGATACATGTTCCCTCGACATTGATCACATATACATTTGATTTTTTGCTCCAACCACATTTCTCAATTGTGGAGATGGAGAGATTCATCCTCACTATTGGAGGTGCTTGTTGAAGACACAAATAAAAATAATCAGAGCACAAAATGACTTTAAACTTTTCTCTAAACTCTGCTAATCGCATCTATTACCCTATCTACACTGTCTCTAAATGTGTCTAACAGTGCGTCTCCACTGTGTGGAAACATTTTTCAATAAGCATCTATTAGAATTAATATAGCACAGCCAGACGCTCTTTTAAATGTGCAACTGCTGTAAAACCTATGCTAAGATAAGAAGACCCTCACTTTGCCACTTTGCATTTCCACTCCATCGCCTACAAAACCTCCCCTTAGCCTCATCTCTGTGACAAGAAGGACAAGAAGGAGGCCTCATCTCCAAGCCCCACCCCATCTCCAAGCACTCCATCCACAAGAAAAGAAGGACAAGAAGAAAAGACAAGAAGGAGGACAAGAAGCTTTGCATACCTCTCCGAAGAGAGTCTCTTTTATTATACTTGTGCCAAGAGCTTTGGTCTCTAGTTTCATCCTGTCGCCTACAACTCTGAAGGTCTTTTGGCCTTTTTGCAAGTCATGAGGTTGGAATGTCAGTCGCTCTGTATTTTTTGTCAAAATTTGGGAAAAAGAGCACGTCTAGTAGTGCATCTAACAGTGCATCCATGCTATTTCTAACTAGTTTAGGTGTGTTGATAGAAACATTGATAGACACGCAACAGAGCACGTAGATAGGGGAAGAGGGCTAAAAGTAAGGGAAAGCATGTGAGGAAAAAGGTTGTAAGGGAAAGCATGTTTATTTTTGTATATGCCTTTGTTACTTTATGTATTTGTGTATTTGTATATATGCCTTTGTGTCTTTGTGTATTTGCAGCTCAAAAGGTTCGCTTGATCCTTGAGATGCATTCTTGCAATAATTATATATCCTTTTGGGGCACCCTCCCACTCCACAAGAGTTATATAACTACATGACAAACACTCCACCCACCCCACAAAAGTCGAGAGTACAAACCTCAGGGGGTTCACCTAAAAAATTGTGTACCATGTGCATTCAAAAGGAGGGGTATTTTAATCCAACTTTTTTAAAAAATTTAACAGAATTACAATGACAGGAGGGGAATTTTAATTCAAAGTTTGAAAAATTCACTTAGTTGATAAGTAAAGAGGAGTGTTTTTATTGTGGGATAAATTTTAGTTGAGAAGTTTTTTTAATACCCTTTAAACGCATGTGATATATAGGGTTTCATAGTAGTGCACCCCCTGGAGTACAGACTCCTACCCACCCCACACCACCTATGGTCACCCCTTTAGAGTCAATACAACCGAACAGAAGCCAGAGTCTCCAACCTACTCCCATACAATAGAAGCCCCTTCCAGATCATTGAGCCTCCAACCTACTCCCATGTAGTCGAGAGCCCCTCAAGATTGCAAAGCCATGCACCTACTTCCATGCAATCAGGAGCCCCTTCTCCAAAGGTGAGTTCCCATTGCAGTAGCTCAGCAATGTAGTGGCAGGCAAAGTAGCAAGGAGAGTGGCCACACAAGATGCATGGTGCAATGCTTTGGTGGTGGGGATGATTTAGATGCAAATGTGCCAGAGGGTGATGGTATGTTATACAATGATATCACTGAGATGGGAGACCTCTTGTAGGACTTATGGGGCAAGGAAATCATGTCCTTCATGCACTTTGTATTACTAAAGAGATTGCTTTGCTCCATTCAAAGAGTAGAAAGAAAGTTTGGCTACGAATACCATGAAGAGTTTACATAGGAGGTATCCCAATCCAGAATACCATGAGTTCACTGAGAAATGGACAACAAACACAAAGATTACCAATATCCTTGCCAATAAGAGATCTTTGCTAAAGAGGTAGGCATTGGCTGATATTTTCAAGATAGAGGGTGGACAACCACCAAGGGGCCCGCCACACACTATTCATCAGTGCACAGAGAGGCACAACGAATACAAATGGAGCTATATGTATATATCCTCGCATTTTGGAGGAGGGGGTATTGCATCATGGGAGGCCCAATTTGTAAGTATCTATCTCAAATTGTATTTGTTTATGTGGTTTATTAGCTCTTTATTGGAAGGTTGTTCCTTTCTTCTAACCCCTCTGCAAATTGTCATCTTGCAGCTTAAGGAAATAAGCATAAGCATAGGCAAATGCATATGAGGGAAAGCATTTGAGGAAAAGTCGAGAGAAAGCATATGCTTATGCTTATGCATGAGCATATGAGCACATGCTCATGCATAAGCATAAGCATAGGCAAATGCATATGAGGGAAAGTATTTAAGGGAAAGTCAAGAGAAAGCATATGCTTATGCTTATGCATGAGCATATGAGCATATGCACATGCATAAGCATATGTTGGAATACTGAAAAGAAAGAGTAGAGTGGACACAAACTCAGAATACTTGCTTATAGAATGAAGAAGAAAGAGGTCCTTAAGTAGGCACCTCATACAAGGTCACTGACATCACTGATGACCTCAAAGCTCCACAATCATCTCCTCAATCTGCTCCTAGATTCACTCAATCATCCTATGTGGCTTTTCCACCACCTAACTGTGCTTGTGGGCACCTAACTGTGCCTCTAGCACTCACACATAGAAACATAAGGTGTGCCTGAGGCATACACCTTGAGATATCCCAACAAATTCCCCCTCAAGGAAATGCCTCAGGCTATGTCAAGGATACATCTAGTCTCATAGTTTCTCATGCCATCTCATGGTGGTCAAGGATAAATCTATGGCTAGGTTCTCATGCTAGCAAGGGTTCCCTTGGGTGTAAGGTAAACAGAAAGGGATACAAACAGACCTTCCAATGGTTATCTCCCTTGCATGTACATGCACACAATGTCTGCAAGAGGTACCATGGAACAAAACATACACATGGCCTACATCATAAGGTGACCAGAGGTGTTTACAAAACACACACAACACAATAGTTTATTTTCATTCATTTTGGAGGACTATCCAGGCTGAGTACCTTGACATAAAAAGAAAAGAGATCTGGAGCATACATAGAGATGAGTTTAAAATGCATAATCTTCAAAGGATGCCTCATCTTGTGGAGGCAAATCAACTGAAAGTAGATTTGCATTTTCTGTCTTTGAAGTTGCTTCCTTTTTGGCAACCATTGTTTTGGCAATCTTCAACAAGGAAGTCAGATTGGCATTTTCATCCTTTGTAGCATAACAAGACATTGCTTTATGTTTTGGCTTTTCACATATTTTGCATAAGCAAGCCATGAGAGGGTCTAACCCAGATATTGGGCAGTGTCTTCTCTCTTACAGGGCTTAGAATAACAACTGAAATGCTTCAAAATATAAGCATTTAATGTAGCAAAGTCTTGTGACCAAATTTCAAACAATGATGCTTCTTCTTACATGCTTCATAGAAGTGGGTGAAATAAACACTTTCCAATCAAAACCAGGTCTAGCAAGTCAAAACAAAACTGAAGCAACACTTGTAGTGAAGTTATTGAAAACTTCAAAAGACCAGAAATGCTAGAGTAGCATTTTATGTAGCATCATCTTCAAAACTTGTCCAAAACTGTCAAAAATGAAAAGCTGAACTTGGAGGGCTTGTAGCTCACTCTTCAAAGCAAAGAAAAGAGGGCTTTCTGAAGCAAAATAAAGCTCATATACCAGAGAAGGTCCAGCACAGAGGTTGGACGAAATGGTGCGCACTTTTGCCCGGGAGAGTTGCTACAGTCTGAAACTGAGTTTTGACGATTTCTCCCTCGTTACTGAACCAAATGACTTGAAAAATAGCTCAAAATCTTCGTCTTGAGGTCGCCCATCTACTCCTAAGAGGGCTCAGGCAATGGCGGAGCAGGCAGGGAGTATTGAGCAACAGAAGAAATTCGCTGTTTGGAGAATGGCAGCCACCACAGACGTTTTTTTTTCAATTGCTTGCAGGTGGAAGTTCGCCCATACTAGAGGAGTTTCCAGCTCAGAGGGTTTGGGCAATGGTCGTTTGTAGATGGAGAACCAAGCTCTCAAAGATTTTGGGAAGAAAGAGGAAAATGGAGAAGAAGAAGATGAAGAAGAAGATGATGATGTGGCAGAAATGGGCTCAAGGGGGATCAAATGGCTCTGATACCATGTTGGAATACTGAAAAGAAAGAGTAGAGTGGACACAAACTCAGAATACTTGCTTATAGAATGAAGAAGAAAGAGGTCCTTAAGTAGGCACCTCATACAAGGTCACTGACATCACTGATTACCTCAAAGCTCCACAATCATCTCCTCAATCTGCTCCTAGATTCACTCAATCATCCTATGTGGCTTTTCCACCACCTAACTGTGCTTGTGGGCACCTAACTGTGCCTCTAGCACTCACACATAGAAACATAAGGTGTGCCTGAGGCATACACCTTGAGATATCCCAACAGCATAAGCATAGGCAAATTGGCATATGCTTATGAAAAGCAGAGAAAAAGAAAGGAAAAAAGAGAGAGAGAGAGAGGAAAAGAGAAGGAAAAAAGAGGGATGAAATATGAAAAGAGAGGAAAAAAGAGAGATGAAAAGAAGAAAAGAGAGGAAAAAAGAGCAAAAGAGAGAAGAGAAATGAAGAGAAAAAGAGCAAAAATAAGAGAGGGAAAAAGAAGAGAAGGAAGAGGGGAAAAGAGATTGAAAGAGAGGAAAAAGAAGAGGGAAAAAGAAGAGAAGGAAGAGGGGAAAAGAAGAGAATGAAGAGGGGAAAAGAGATTAAAAGAGGGGAAAAGAGCATAAGCATATGAGAAGGAAAAGCATATGCATAAGAGAAAAAGAGAGAAAGCATATGCATATGCGCTTATGAAACGAAGAGAAAAAGAGAGGAAAAAAGAGAGGGGAAATGAAGAGAAGGAAGAGGGGAAAAGAGATTGAAAAGGGGAAAAAGAAGAGGGGAAAAGAGCATAAGCATAAGAGAAGGAAAAGCATATGCATAAGAGAAAAAGAGAGAAAGCATATGCTTATGCTTATGCATGAGCATATGAGTATATGCACGCTCATATGCTCATGCATAAGCATAAGCATAGGCAAATGCATATGCTTATGAAAAGAAGAGAAAAAGAGAGAAAAAAAGAGAGGGGAAAAGAAGAGAAGGAAGAGGGGAAAAGAGATTGAAAGAGGGGAAAAAAGCATAAGCATAAGAGAAGGAAAAACATATGCATAAGAGAAGAAGAGAGAAAGAAAATGCTTATGCGTATGCATAAGCATATGAGGGAAAGAGGGGGGAAAGAGGGAGGAAAAGAGGAAAAGAGGGGAAGAAGAGGAAATAAGAGAAGAGAGGGGAAGAGAGCATTCCTATGCCCATCATTGCAGGTAATGCTTAAGGCGCTAGCTGCAGGCCAATGCAAATAATGAAAAAAACAAAAGGAAAAAAGAGGAAGCACTTTCTTACCTAGAAAAATCCCGCTCGGTGTTTAGTGGAGTGGCCCTACAAAAGAGAGGAAACATACCATTTTTTAGATAACTAGTTAGAGGAAGGAGGAGTCTGGAGAAGCAACTTTTCAAAGGGATTGGATTGAGGAGACAAGCATAAGCCTACAAACAAAGAGAAAGAATAAGCCTACAAACAAGGAGAAAGAGGAGGAAGAGAAATACCAAAAAGAGAAGAGGTGAGTCTTATTTCTTTAACCAAATCTCATTTTTTATCCTTAACCTCTGAAAATCAAGCATGCAAATTAGCACATAAGGCTTAGGAATACAAGGAAAAACATGCTTCAATACTCACAAAACGAAATCTCACAAAAAATGAACCTACATTGCTTAAAGAGACACACCTTCTTGAAAAACTTCCTGTCACACAAGCAGAGAGGGAGAAGGGTGGAGAGGGAGCACAAGTGTTGGGAGAGGGGCTGGGTAGGGGTGAGGAGTGTGGGGAATAGAGAGGAGGAAAGCAAGGTCGTCAAATATAAGATGGGAGGAGAGATTTTAGCTTTTTTTGCAATAGAGTTGTGAAAGATGGCATCGCGCGGAGTTTTGGGTTTTAGAACCCATGTTGTACTTCTCGCTTGCAATGAGTGCAATGACAATACAACCTCTCCATAAGCCACTCTGTGCTCTCGGGCATATCAACACCGTATTGTTATGCACCACTTGTGGATGTATGGGGAGGATCCTACACCAGTACCCAACGTTAGTGATGCACGTGGTGATGGATCATTGGTAACTCAATGCTATTTGAGTTCGTGATGAATACTACATATGTACACAACATGAAACCTTGAGACAAGATATTATATTTACACGAAATCTTGAGACAGGATGAGGAGGGTGGCGAGGGTGCATGAAGAGGCTATCCATCTCATGTTTTATCCATCAATGCTTTGTGAGGTCAAATTTTTTGGAGTTGTAAGATGGGAGGAGAGATTTTTTCTTTTTCCCCAATAGAGTTGTGAAAGATGGCGTCGCGCGGAGTTTTGGGTTTTATCCCCTAGCCTCGCTATATAGTAACACTAGTCAATCGCTATATAGCGATGGTTATATGCTAAAAGTGTTGCTATATAGCGATGGAACAGGGCAAAGTGTCGCTATATAGTGATTGTTCAAGCCACTTATTGTGAGAAGAGAGGAAAGGAGCTCATGGGTGGCTATTTTTTGGATCTTAATGGATTTCCTTGTAGCTCATGTTGTGATTTTGGAGGTGTGCAGATGGAAGGGACGAGTGGAAGCTCGTCAGATGATGCAACAATGTCTGGGAGTGCAGAGTGGCTTACAGAGAGGTTGTATTGTCATTGCACTCATTGCAAGCGCGAAATACAACATCATCAACGCCGTATTGTCATGCACCACTCATAGATGTATGGGGAGGATCCCCAGTACCCACCATCAGTGATGTACATGGTGATGGATCATTGGTAACTCAATGCTATTTGAGTTTGTGATTAATATTGCATACATACAACACGAAACCTTGAGATAAGATATTATATTTACACAAAATCTTGAGACAAGATGAGGAGGGTGGTGAGGGTGCACAGATACCTTCACACTTTGAGCAAGATTACAGTCTCCCAGATGTGCCAAATGATGACGAGGGTATGGTGGACATGATGGATTCTATTTTTAGGGTCACTACATCACATGTACACATGATGTCTGAGTATGAGGTCAATATGCGAGAGTTGCAATCAACACATTTGTATGAGGGTGCTAGGATGTGTAAACTACCGGCTTATCTCTCAATCTTGAATCTGCAAGCAAAGTATGGGCGGTCGGATACAAGTGTCGGCCTTAATGAGGTCAGCTCCCGCATTAATTTGACTCATTACTTGGATATTGTTTGTTTTGAGAATCATCATGTATGTTTGAGAATCATCATTATTCGAAGCCTATGTATGTTTGAATTGCAATATATTGCTCCAGAAGATGTCTGCACCAAATACCATGCCCACGTTAAGAGATGAAGCGAAGAAGATGCTAACAATCATGGGTATGGATTATGATACCATCCATGCTTGCCGTAATGATTGTATTCTCTTTCGCGACATGAGCATGAAGATTTGGCTAGTTATCTGGAGTGTGGGGAACAATGATATAGAGATGTGACTTGCAACAAATACTGGTAAAGGTCTTGAGACACGTCCCCATCATTGCAAGAATATAGCACATGTTTCAATGCCTTCAATGCTTAATGTTTACAATTACTTCACATGGCATTCTTTTTTAAATACCTTATGTATTAGATGTGTGAATTGAGATATTCGAAATTCAAAATCATACTCCTAATTTTAAATGTTTATGTTAGATTTGAACAAACTATAAACTGAGATAAACAAAGTGTGAAGAACATCATGAAAGTACGAAAATGCTCATACATCATAAAAGTAAGAACAATATCATGAAAGTACCAAAATGAATCTGTACATCATCATCATCATCGTGCAGAAGTGCACCCCTAAACAAGAAAAGTGTGAAGCCTAAACAATCATCCTGAATCAGAATCTGATAACTCCACATATGATCCTCTAGTCATCCTCTGACGTGGCTCCTATATGACCCGCTGCCCAATCCTATGATGTGTGCCCTCAAGCAAAGCCGGATCAGATGGGCCAACCTCATCACCTGCATGAGATGTGCTAGCCTCATCCTGATGAAGAGGAGGGCATGTTGCACGAGGTACCACTGCCATCTCTGCCTCCCTCGCCTCCTCTATGTATGCGCGTCTCAGCTCCCATAGTCGTGCATCTGCGAATACTCGTGCCTCAAATCCAGCACGAGTAATCGTCTCTACATGTAGAAGACGCTGGTCTCGGCCCCGCCGAAGCTGCTGCTCCACCCACTGCTGCAATGATGTCTGCAGCTCTGCCTCTCGCTCAATACAGTGTGCCTCCTCTGCTCATGCCTCGTCACCTGGCATGAAATCACCATATGAAAAGCGTCGTGGAATGCACGCTGTAACCACCGATGTATCAGCACCCTACTACATCAGCAATGCTCTCTGTGCCTCCTCCCTGTAGTGCTCTGTCAAGACCACGCGGGTGAATGGATCAATGGCCTAATGATGACCAAGATATAGATCATCCATGCCTAGTCCTCTGTATGTGGCCACATCAATGTCAGCAAAGCATACAGGGCCCACTAATCGTGCCACCATGTGGTGGGTCATGCAATGGAGATGTGCGATGTGGCGGCACCCTAGTCCAAACCACCCTACGGTGTCAAACTCCTCGTGGCAAAGGATGCAAGTGGCAGTAGGAAGCTTGGCTATGGCTGCTCCGTCTATGGGTGTCCTAGTCGGCACATCTACAGGAGGAGCGGGGTATAGGGCCACGCTGGGGTCGATCCTATGGCAAGATGGATCACAACTAATATGCCTCAACTGCAAAATATAGTGCTCCGCACGATGGTATGCTATGCGTGTCCGAATCCTCTACTCCTCCAAATCTGCCTCCAATAGTCGTACACGAGACTCCATATCCTGACGCAGTAGATGTGCCTGCAATGCAAACATGTCGCGTACATGGTGAGAATTAACAAAAAAACTTCAGTTCAAAACATGCTACAAAAAAATAAACTAACATAATCGGAATAACTAACCTCGTCCCTAGACTCGACCAACAATGCCTCCAACTCTGCAATCCGTGCATCTCGAGCCTCCAACTCATGTTGAGGCGGTGTAGATGTGGGAGGTGGTGTAAATGTGGGAGGTCCCATCGATGATCGAGGTGGGGGAGGTGGAATCGAAAGTGATCTCGATAGGGCAGAGACCATGTGCTGCAAGGATGATGCCACTGAATGAACATCCCCCCTAATCCGTCCTCCAACAGCTCGCAATGCCGGTGCAATGATGGTGTGCAACTCTGGTGCCTCACGTCTGCAGTCTGACGCTCCTGACGCCCCATCCTACCATGTCCTACTCCTGATCCTGGACGGGTACTAAGGTAGTCTACCCGATGACCAAGCACAAACTCAGCATATAGCTGCATGGCAAATGACCTGGCTATCTGACGGTTGTGAGGCAATCGACCACCATTCACAGTGAGATATCTCGGATAAATGTGTGCTACTATGATGGGGTGCCTACAACGTAAAATATGCAAGGGGAGCCCTGATCATGGTCGCAACGCCTCAGTGTGACCATCCCAAAACATATCCTCTAAGGCCTGCCTGTGATGTGACTCACGCTCAAACAACTGTCGAATGGCTCTCCAATCCAAGCCATCACCAGTGATCTCTGCCTCAACCTGTGCCTGAAAGCTATCCACAACGTCCTCAACTGTGTCCAATCGACCTAGAGCCTCAATAACTAAATCTAGACTCGCAACCAAGTGAGGGGTTGCCCTAGCATCCTGTAGTGCCCTCATTTCAGCTCTTAGAATCTCTATCTGCATATGAATAGTGGTGCCAGAACCTTTGCGCTGGCTAGCGCATGCACAAAAAAAACACATGGACATTAATATTCTATTTGGGTAATGAAAATAATATTCTATTCAATATGACTTATAATCTATTTACGTAATGAAAACTATTTGTACGTACTCCTTGATGAGGTAGGATGTCATTGCGATCATCCTATGTACCTAGCGGTAGATGGGCCAAATGTGTGGCTCAATATTATGTTTATCAAACTCAATATTATTACAAATTCTTAATTTTATTAACATTTTTTCAAACTCTAGTTGTTGCATTTTTAAACTTAGATGTCTCAAATATTTTTTCCTTATATGTTTCCCTTTTTTTACTTTTTATCCAATATGAAACTTTTCCACATGTGGTGTAAGGACCACATTGTCCACTTATGGCCCCTATACTAAGGACAGATAGTGGAGAGGTTTGGTTAATAAGACCTTCTTTGAATGCTTTACTGCCTTGGGTTTGTAATAGATATGGAGGAGATAGAAGGATACCTAATACATTACTTTGAACGATACACAAGCAAGGTGCATCTAGTATTTCTCGGACTACACATTAAAAAAGAGAGCGGGTTGACACTACAGACCTTTTAAAGCGACAACTTTGAGAAAATAACTAGGCCTTTTTAATATTATCTATTTTGGTTGGGCAATCCACCTCAACTAGTGGCCATTCCCATAGATCATCACTTGGTTCCCATGCCTGGGGAGAGAGGAGACCTTTGGACAATCATTTACGTATGTGTTTTCGATGCGCTAGTGCATTTAGAAGATCCAATTAGCCATACGCTTATGCATCTAACCACTCTAGTGGTGGGATCTTTGCCCATGTGGTGTGGTGTTTTAGGGATAATGCCCATGTGGTGTTTTATACCGCCTACTTACTCTACCTAAATTATGAAACAACTCTTAACCAACTATATAATCTATAATATTCCACATAAAGATTGATAAACGCACACCGCTACCTTAAACTCTTATTTTCTTTTTTTTTTAAAAGATGATTTTGAAGACTAAAATTTAAACGTTTTTTTATTTAAATAAAAATAGCACCAATTTCAAAAATAACATAAAACCTACTTTAATCTCTCTTTTTTTAAATAGATGAATTTAGAAAACAAAATATATACATTTTCACATTTTAAATAAAAAATTACGTAATTAAAAAAAAATATTTGAAGAAACTTTAAAATGCATTTGAAATTTTTAAATATTTTATAATTAGATTACATATTCCTATAAACTAAAATAATATAAAAGCTACTTTAAACTCTTATTTTCTTGTTCTTAATACATGATTTCTAAAAACAAAATTTAAATGTTATATTAAATTCAAAACTTCAGTTATAAAATTTTTTAAATAGATTATTTTAAAAAACAAATTATATACTTTTTGACATTTAAATAAAAACTTCACTAACTTAAACTCTTATTTTCTTTTTTTTAAAGATCATTTTTAAAAATAAAATTTAAACGTTTTTTAATTTAAATATAAATAACACTAATAAAAAAATATCTTTAATCTCTTTTTTTAAAAAGATGATTTGAAAAAACAAAATATATACATTTTCACATTTTAAATATAAAATTACGTTATTCCAAAAATAATTTAAAAAAACTTTAAAATGCATTTCAAATTTAGAAATATTTTATAATTATTCCTATAAACTAAAATTTAAACTTTTCTTTATTTGAATAAAAATAGCACTAATTTAAAAAATAACTTTAATCTCTCTTTTCTAAAAGATGATTTTAAAAACAAAATATTTACATTTTCACATTTTAAATAAAAAATTACGTAATTCTAAAAATAATTAAAAAAAACTTTAAAATGCATTTCAAATTTAGAAATATTTTATAATTATTCCTATAAACTAAGATTTAAACGTTTTTTTATTTAAATAAAAATAGCTCTAATTTAAAAAATAACTTTAATCTCTTTTTTTCCAAAGATGATTTTAAAAAACCAAATTTTTACATTTTCACATTTTAAATAAAAAAGGTCGTAATTCAAAAAAAAAAACTTTAAAATGCATTTGAAATTTAGAAATATTTTATAATTATTCCTATGAACTAAAATTTAAATGTTTTTTTATTTAAATAAAAATAGCTCTAATTTAAAAAATAACTTTAATCTCTTTTTTTTCAAAGATGATTTTAAAAATTAGAATTTTTACATTTTTAGATTTTGAATAAAAAATGTCGTAATTCAAAAATTTAAAAAAAACTTTAAAATGCATTTCAAATCTAGAAATATTTTATAATTATTCCTGTGAACTAAAATTTAAATGTTTTTTTATTTAAATAAAAATAGCTCTAATTTAAAAAATAACTTTAATCTCTTTTTTTTCAAAGATGATTTTAAAAAACAAAATTTTTACATTTTCACATTTTAAATAAAAAATGTCGTAATTCAAAAATTTAAAATTTTTTTTAAAATGCATTTGAAATTTAGAAATATTTTATAATTATTCTTATGAAACGTTTTTTTATTTAAATAAAAATAGCTCTAATTTAAAAAATAACTTTAATCTCTTTTTTTTCAAAGATGATTTTAAAAAACAAAATTTTTACATTTTCACATTTTAAATAAAAAATGTCGTAATTCAAAAATTTCAAAAAAACTTTAAAATGCATTTGAAATTTAGAAATTGTTTATAATTATTCCTATAAACTAGAATTTAAATAAATTTTAGCAAAAAAAAAAGCTACATAAAAAAAACCCTACCTGGACTCTCCCGCTCCGTCCATCTCCGTCGTTGTCCGTCGGTCGCTCTCCGTCGCTGCCGCAATTCCGTCGACGTCCCGTAAATCCGAAATCGGTCGATGAGGAGGAGCTCGATTGAGGTATGAAGAATGAGGGGGGTCGCTCTCCTTTTATAAGAAAATTTAGGGTTTCCCTACCTCGATCGAGGTATTTCACATGCAACATACATATCGCTCCATCATACCTCGACGAGGTATAGACATGCCACGATACCTCGATCGAGGTATTTTGACATGCCCATACATATCGGTACATCTACCTCGATCGAGGTATAGACATGCCACGATACCTCGATCGAGGTATGTCAGTAGCAGTCGGATGCCACATGTCTCGATTGACGTATTCGACATGTGGCCAAGTCATCGGTCCAACATACCTCGATCGAGGTATGTCAGCTGCCCTGTCGGATGGCACATACCTCGATCGAGGTATAGCTGGACATGCCACACTACCTCGATCGAGGTATAGCTAGATTGCCACAATACCTCGAACGAGGTATATGTGGCATGTATAGGTGGCATGCCAGCAAACCTCGATCGAGGTATAGGCTCGGTCCGGTGAAAAAAGCCCAGCACCTCGATCGAGGTATTGGCTTGGCTCGGTTGTCCTCGTGTGTGATTTTCATTGGAGATAATACCTCGATCGAGGTATTGCAGACCGAAGCAAAACCTTTGTATTTTCACTTGAGCGGGTGTCACACTCACCCGAAAGTGGTCCGGAAGTGGACACCCTTAGCTTGCTACCACCCGTAGGCTCATCTTAGCTTTTCACTCATCGTCGATTGATTGCCTGCTCTTACCCACCTGTACACTTTGATTGTAAGCATCTCATAGGGAATAGCTTTTTATTTTCAACCAGTTAAGATTATTCATGCCACATCCATTGCAAGCTGCTACCAGAACAATGGGGTGCATACAACTGTGTGCATGTGCACAGAGTGAGAGTTCTTAGATTGTATATCCTCCCTTAACATTTGTGTCAGCAAATACTAGCTGGTGCATAAGTGATTGCATCATCTATGGCCCCTTGATTTTCTTCCAATCATACATGCTCTATAGCAAATTGTTTTAAAAAAAATGTTGTGTGGTTGCAGGAATCCTATTTCTATAGTGTGAAATGGAATTCTTGCAACCAACAGCATTTTAATTTGCATGATTTTGCGCATGTCTATAGCTATTGGTAATTCGTTATATATTATTAAACGAGTTAAGGGACGAAATATTAAAATTTGAGGTCATATAAAAGCCGATGATTACAATTTTGAATAAAGTATTACAACTCCACAACATTTTATCTCACAAAGCATTGATGGATAAAACATTGCACAAGAAATATGAATGTCGGACACTCCCTTGCATCCTTATGTAGTCCACGAAACAAAATGCAATCATTGATGCATGCATGGATGTGCTTGTAATCTAATCCTCCAAGAAAGGTCACATGTTGCCTTGCCATATCTCTTGAGGTCAGTAATTTATTCTCCCTTGGAAGCATTTTACATAATAGCCTGCACGTGAAGACCATAAATGAGGAAAAGCATTCGAGTAATTGACCCACTAGCATAATTCACCATGTTTGCAAAATAGACTTTAAAGCTTACTTGAGTAATGCATTCAAACTTGCATTACTCCATCCATAGATGGTTTGCAAGTTTAGTAACTCAAGGGAGGCACGTAGAATAGAGAATGTGCACTCCTCAAATAGTGGAGTCAATGCTGCGGTAAATAGATCGTCCTGCTCCATGCTATCATCCCTCCCTTCGGATTGATGGACATATAAATCCCGCACCATATCATCAAACACCTCCTCCTCTACGGCTTCATGAGGTAATGGCGGAGGGCTACTATCACTATCACTCCATGCATCCGTAACGGTCCCTCCTGAAGATCCCACCTCATATCGCCGATGCTTCATCTCCTCACGACGAGCATAGGGCAACATATGCAGGTGTGGCACTACATCCTGTATCAAATTAAAACGGGAC